>NW_027150989.1:0-233451 GCF_018691715.1 Phytophthora cinnamomi
GGGACTAGCCGAGCGCCGCCGCTTCATCTGGCGGTGGTGTAGGTTGCCACAGGTAGTGTCGTGGACCCCTTCCCGCTTCGCTCCGGCGGGCTGGTTGGATTTCACTGCCAGACTGCTTTGCGTTGGTATAGATTCCGCTTCGCTCCGGCGGGCGATGGTTTCGTCAAAGGGATGCATTGCTAAACTGGAAACGCATTTCCAAAAAAGACATGTATTTATGTAATTATGAAGTGTACTGCTGAATGCCTACGCAGCCTAAGCATCTTCGAATATCTGCCTGTACACAATGTTGTCAGTGTATGCACCGTCGTCTTCCTCCAGCTCCGGATACTCGATCAAAGCCTTGAACTTGGACCTGGATGTAACTCTCGACAGCGCCACATAGAGCTGTCCGTGGGAGAAGCAGGGTGTCGCCAGATACAAACCTAGGTTCTGGACGGTTTGGCCTTGGGCTTTGTTGATGGTCATGGCGAACGCTGGTACAACTGGAAACTGCTTGCGTCGCAAGCGGAAGGGGAACTCGCGCGTCCCCATCGCTGACGAAGACGATCCTTGGAATTAGAACGTGTTGGCCTAGGCGCTCGCCAGTCATGATGGTAGCATGAATAACGTGAGGCTTGAGCTGGACAACCCGTAGTCGTGTTCCGTTGCAGAGGCCCAAGTCGGGGTACAGGTTTCTCATCATCATGATTGGGGCGCCTTCCTTCAATGTAAGCTTGTGTGGAGGAATACCGTTGATAGTCACCGAATGCAACACCTCCGGCTCGAAGAAGTTTCCTTCGTTGTCGTCATCCACTGAATCCACCGATAGATACTCGCGGGCCTCCCCGGAGAGTCGTTCAGAGACAGCTTGGTTGATGCGGTGCACCACGGCGTTGGTAGTCGTCAAGATGGTCCTGTTGGCGAAGTACTCGTCCGTAGCAACCTCGGGATCGTTGATGTCGGCGTACATCTTATCAATAATGTTCTTCAAACCCCGTGGAACAGCTCCAGGTGTGATTTCTTCGTCTTCAATGTCGTCTCCTTCTTCGTAGATGTTGTCGATCAGCATATCGCGCGGAATCTTCACAAAGTCCCTGCCCAGGGACCTGTTGACCTCGTGTCTACCCTCTCCCACTTGTAGGAGAAACTCCGAGAAAGCTGCGAGCTCTGCGGCGGTGCTTTCGTTACTTGCCGATTGTACACGCATGTTTTCCGTGAGATGCAGCTGCTTGAAGTGTCGCCATAGCGTAGATGACTTCAGACACGCGTCGATGGTCTCCGCTGGTGTGCCGCGTACTACCACCGGCAAAATCTGGCGGAAGTCACCCGAAAGTACAAATACTTTCCCTCCAAAAGGCTCCTGGTCGTTACCCATGATGTCACGCAAAGACCTGTCGACCGCTTCGAAGGCGTGCCTGTGAGTCATCGGAGCTTCGTCCCAGATAACCAAACTGGCCCGCTCGATCAACATCTTGAGGCGCGATTGTTTATAAATCGCACACGTCGACTTGTCGTTCAGCTTGAGAGGTATCTTGAACGTTGAATGCGCTGTGCGCCCACCCATGAGCAACAGCGAAGCAATTCCACTCGAAGCCACAGCAATCGCGATCTTCCCGGACAGTCGCACCTTCGCCAGGATATGCCGCAGCAAAGTTGACTTTCCTGTACCTCCCGGGCCGTCAATAAAGAACAGCTTGTTGCCTTGAACTGGTACTTCGGCCGCCTGGATGATTTCGTCGTAAATAGCTCGTTGGCCGTCGTTCAGCTGGCTTTCTTGGTCCACAATGGCTTGAAGGGTAGAGTGCTGGTACCCCTCCAGTTCGCGTCGAATGAGGTTGTTCCGCAGCAGCGAATCCAGCACCAGCCGCGGGTAGTCATCCAGCTGAGGGAGGTCAAAGTCCGCCACTACGTAGCCATTGATTTGGAGCAGGTCGTTAAGGTCCTTGAGTGTGTGGAACCTGATCATGTCTTCCTTCTCCTGTCCTTCCAAGCCCCGGTATGTGTGCGCGAAGTCTTCAGAAAGAACCTCGTAGAATCGATTCCACAGAACGCGAACCTCCGAAACTTGAGAATAAACGATGATCGTCGCGAAGAGCTGGCGGAGTTGGTACGGCATCTTGAAGGCAGCGGCTTCTTCCATACACGCAATCCATTCTGCGTCGTCTTCAAGGTAGCCCAGTTTGAGTGCGGCTTGGCGGTACGACGCATACGTAACACCATCCACTGTCCGAAGCTTGGCAAAAGACTGTGGTCCCTTGCGGTGACACAGCAGTACACGCATGTAGAACCGCTCCATGTCCCGAGGGGTAACATGAACCATCCGCCCAACCGCCGCTTGGTATTGTTTACGACGAACCCATCTCTTTGCCTTGTCATCCCATCGGAATAGCTTCGGAATGTCTTGGTACACCATGGTCTTTGCCACTTGGTTCTCCGGGGCCTCACTCGCGCACAGTTCGAAGAAGCGGGTCAACATCGTGTGGCGACCGCGAGTGAGAACTCGATCCGGGTTGTCGCTCGAACGGAAGGTCACAAATTGCTCGTTCTCCAGGTGGATCGTCAGCTGTACGATGGAGTGTGTCTTGCCTTGAACGGAGAAGTCGAGAAGCCGCATACATGCCTCTATCGGAGATATATACCTTGCGTTCAGGTACCGAAGAATCTCGTTAGGATCCACCCTTGCACCGTTCGACTCCCCGCCCACCGTTTCCACAGTTATTACAGCCTTGTCGGACCCCTTGTAGACGTACTTGTACAGGTATTTGACCGCCGTGAGGGCCGTACAAACCTCCACGTTGATATGGCAGTTGTACTTCTGCGAAAGGTAGGGGTTGTACGGGACCACCCATTGGTTAATGGTGGCGTTGTCGTACTCCCTTCCCTTGAACTTGAGTACGCCTGGTGGTCGGCGGCGACGTCTGCAGACAGGAAACCCGTTCACGTTTCCTTGTGTAACCTCTACCAACTGCTTCGGGTATCCTTTCGTGCACTTCCCGTCCTTCATGCAGGGGCTGGAGGGGTTAGCTGCGCCACATGGTCCATGCATCATACACGTGAGGATGGTCTCGTACAGCTGGGGGTTGATCTCGGCGTCGGGAAGCTCCGCGGAGCTCAATTTGTCGATGATTTGCCGTGCACGCGGTTTGTCTTCGTCTGCGAGAATAATCAGAATGTGTGCGTGTGGGAGGCCCCGCTTCTGGAACTCCACCACGTAGATCCTCGCCAGAACACGTCCCAGTACGCCTTCATCCAAGTCTTTCAGCATTGCCGCCAGTTTCTGCTGCCAAACACGCGCTACGATGTCCGGGCGGTCTTGTGCGCTTTGGTTTGGCTCCGGTATCTTTTCCTGGATCTCCTCCCACGTAGGATTGCACGTCATAGTAACGAAGACGTCCGGTTTACCGTACTCCCGCACGATAGCCATGGAATCTTGGTAAGACTTGTACATGGCCCGCGGACTCCCCGAATGCGTAGCTGGTAGAACGATGCGCTTGCCGATTTGGTCCAGGAAGTGTCCCGAGCGGCGTTGCGGTTCATCGGGGTGCTGTAACGCCCCCGTTTCGCGGTTGTATTCCGTCAGTAGAGCTTCTCCCTCGCGCAGAACCGCCGTGTTTTCACTTAGAAGCGCGTCTTGAACCCCGCTGTACTGATCGGCGCGAAGTTCAGCTTGATGGGATGCCACCCAACGCAGTTGCTCTTGCTCGCACTTGGCTCGTTGATCTACGCAGTACTGCTGGAATAATCGTCCACCTTGGTGCAGTACCGACTCGTCACCGACTTTCTGGAATAACCGGTAGGCTACGTGCTCGCGGAGGGACATTTCACGCTTCTTTCTGCGCACCACGTTGTTCGCATACACGTCTGTGTAGGTCCAACCCAGTTCTCCATGCGGAAGAAGTAGGGGATACTGCAACGGGTCGTACACAGAGTGTGTCTCGAAAAGGCGCAACAGAGAGTGATCTTTTGCACACAGAAGGATGTCACGCGGGCTGTCCAAGTTGCCATCCTCGATAAGAGTCGCCCCAACTTCCGAGACAGTTGGTAGGTTGTGGGTTCGCGGGTTCGACCTCTTCTCGTGTAGCCGGAACACCATATCAACCACCTCCTTTCCCGCCGCCTGGTCGGCGCGCAGCTTCTCCGCGAAGTTGAGATATTGTTGCGCGAACGGATTGCACTCCTCCATCATTTGCTCGATCTCCAGCAGCGTTCCAGAATCGAGGTCAGCGAAGATACCTCGGCGTCGCTCCGCTCGCTGTTGCATGTCTGGATCGACAATGTAGATCTGGGCAAACTTGGGAGGCATGGGCTCATTTGTGAACGTATCGATACGCGGAAGTAGAGAGCCCAGGTAGTGCCCCATGGCTCCTTGAATGCGATACGTGTATACGCCTCGTTGTCCCGCAACGCTCTCGTCTTGGTTCACGTCCCTGAAGTTGTACCGGTTGCTACAGGAAGCCCCAATCGATGTAAAGGCAAACACTTGGTTGTAGGCACGGATGCGGCGCCGAAACTCGGCGTCCGTGTACAACTGGTGCAATCGCGGAGGCGCAGCTGGTAGTGAAGGTAGCTGCACCGCTCCCTCTAAACAGCAGCCTTTCTTGGACTCCGCAGGCCATTTCCACGCGTTGCAATGAGGGCAAACCGTAGTCGGAGGCAGTCTGTGGCGCCCATTGACGATGTTGTCGCCGCTGAGCATAGAGACTCTGAAATCCTCCTGGTTCGCGAGTGCATGACCTCTGCGAAGGGTGCTGCGTCGTATACGCTCTTGTTGCCGCCGTTCCTCTCTCTCCTCTTCCTCTAGAGCATCGCGAATCGTGGCTTGACACTCCCTATTAGCTGCTCGCTCTGCTTCCGCTTCCTCTTGTGCCAGATTTGCCCGACGTTCTTCCTGTCGAACGCGGTCACGTTCCTGCCGTTCTTCATGTTCATCAGGGGTTTCTTGCTCGCGGCGTTGGGCATGTTGGACACGGTTTGTATCCTGCGCGATCTCCCGTTGTTGCTCGGTTTGGTTAGCTCTTCTAGCGGCCTGTAGTAAACGGTTTTGTTCGCGCGCTGAGGTCCGTTCGGCCTCGGGGACTGACGCTCGACGTGCCTGTTGACGTTCTGCATCTCTACGTCTCTGACGCTCGCGCTGGGATCCCGTCATGTTAGCCCTTCTAATTCGGGCTCTCTCTCGGTCGCGAGCTCGAGTGCGCTCCTTTTGAGAAGCCGACATTGCTGCGCGCCTCCTACGTGCTGCTTCCGCCGAGGTAAGGGCGGGCGCTTGCTCAATTGTGGTGGCAATCGCCGCTGCAACTGTAGGAACAACGGGCGCGGCTACCGGGACCGGAGGCTGTTCTCTGCGGACTGGTGGAGGCGCAGCAGGCCTGTTTCCGACCGCGACGTGACTCTCGACAGCCGTGACAGTAGCGGCCGTGTCTGTCACGATAAGCGATTGAAATTCCTTGTTTAAGTTGTATCGTTTAGCCCTCCGACGCGCTTGGCGGCGCTTTTTAGCCGCAGGCTCCTCTGGAGCAGCCGGGGTTGCGTTGATACGCTCGTTGTCCCGCATGGCCTGCTCGATCTCCTCGCGCGTCCTTTTCATTTCGTTCGAGCCATTTTGACCTGCGTACACGCAACAGAGTCACATGACGCGTTAGACATAAAGTCTAAGAACACCGTCGCCATTTCCTGGGTCCTATACACGCGCCCCGCCGCGGACACAGAAGCGCAAATAGGTGCGTCCACCTAAAGCGCCGGTCCCATACACGACCACTGGCCCGGAGATGAGGCAGGTCACCCGGCTTCGCCGAGATCTGCCCATTTACCCCGGATTGGTATGAGATTTCCCACGCCGCTGGCGGGCGGACGTGGGCACCTCAGGGTCGCGGCTCCCAAGAGCGGTCGCTGCGGCAAGGGCACGCGAAATCCTACGTCGGCGGCGGGTGCCAGCTGCAGTCTTTCTTATCATCTTAAAATGGGTATTGCTACCCACTTTAGAGAAAGTAACGGTCAGTATAGTGGAGAGCTGCAGTACCCAAATGCCATTCTCCAAGGTAATTAAACCCGGGATGCAAGCAAGAGAGCAATGTTGCAGATTCGGGACGACCTGCCTGGCATCTGTGCACCAACGGGGGAGTCTCGACTACATGGCCGTGTCGTGGAACCCACTGCAACTCCCCCGTGGCCCCACCGGAGTAGGCACCAGGCCGCCCTTAATCCCACACTATAATACCTCGACTGCCCTGAAGGTACCAGTTATCCCAACAGGCGGAACTCCCGAAACCGACACTTCTATTACAGTTAGGAAACTATGTAGCTAAGCGTACCTCAGTCCCTGTGCGGCGCTCGCGTCCTGTGGGGCTTGCTGTAGCGCCCGACGTTCGAGCGCTTCCTCGCTCCGCCGCGCGCGGAATTCAAAAAAGGAAATGTGAAAGCTGAGGCAAATCAACCGGCCAATCAGAGCGCGTTATAAATATAACGCAAAAATAAGCCAGTCCGGAAGATGGTGAAATGCCATAGGGTAGGTTACAAATGCGCTAATGCAGGGCGGTAGGACGATGCTCTACGGTAGGCTAAGGCCCGAAGACAGAGAACGGACGGACTGACGGACAGACTGACAGGATACTCTGTTAGTTGTGTAGGACTAGCCGAGCGCCGCCGCTTCGCGGCGGTGGGTGTGGGTTTGGCCACAGTAGTGTGGGCCGCCCGCCTCCGCTTCGCTCCGGCGGGCTGGTTGGTTTGCTTATACAACGCTTGACGTTGGGGTATGGGTATGCCCGCCTCCGCTTCGCTCCGGCGGGCGATGGTTTCGTCAAAGGGATGCATTGCTAATGTGAAACGCACTTCCAAAAAAGACATGTATTTATGTAATTATGAAGTGTGTACTGCTGAATGCCTACTCCGCCTAAGCATCTTCGAATATCTGCCTGTACACAATGTTGTCAGTGTATGCACCGTCGTCTTCCTCCAGCTCCGGATACTCGATCAAAGCCTTGAACTTGGACCTGGATGTAACTCTCGACAGCGCCACGTAGAGCTGTCCGTGGGAGAAGCAGGGTGTCGCCAGATACAAACCTAGGTTCTGGACGGTTTGGCCTTGGGCTTTGTTGATGGTCATGGCGAAAGCTGGTACAACTGGAAACTGCTTGCGTCGCAAGCGGAAGGGGAACTCGCGCGCGTCCCCATCGCTGACGAAGACGATCCTTGGAATTAGAACGTTTTGGCCTATGCGCTCGCCAGTCATGATGGTAGCATGAATAACGTGGGGCTTGAGCTGGACAACCCGTAGTCGCGTTCCGTTGCAGAGGCCCAAGTCGGGGTTCAGGTTTCTCATCATCATAATTGGGGCGCCTTCCTTCAATGTAAGTTTGTGTGGAGGAATACCGTTGATAGTCACCGAATGCAACACCTCCGGCTCGAAGAAGTTTCCTTCGTTGTCGTCATCCACTGAATCCACCGATAGATACTCGCGGGCCTCCCCGGAGAGTCGTTCAGAGACAGCTTGGTTGATGCGGTGCACCACGGCGTTGGTAGTCGTCAAGATGGTCCTGTTGGCGAAGTACTCGTCCGTAGCAACCTCGGGATCGTTGATGTCGGCGTACATCTTATCAATAATGTTCTTCAAACCCCGTGGAACAGCTCCAGGTGTGATTTCTTCGTCTTCAATGTCGTCTCCTTCTTCGTAGATGTTGTCGATCAGCATATCGCGCGGAATCTTCACAAAGTCCCTGCCCAGGGACCTGTTGACCTCGTGTCTACCCTCTCCCACTTGTAGGAGAAACTCCGAGAAAGCTGCGAGCTCTGCGGCGGTGCTTTCGTTACTTGCCGATTGTACACGCATGTTTTCCGTGAGATGCAGCTGCTTGAAGTGTCGCCATAGCGTAGATGACTTCAGACACGCGCCGATGGTCTCCGCTGGTGTGCCGCGCACTACCACCGGCAAAATCTGGCGGAAGTCACCGGAAAGTACAAATACTTTCCCTCCAAAAGGCTCCTGGTCGTTACCCATGATGTCACGCAAAGACCTGTCCACCGCTTCGAAGGCGTGCCTGTGAGTCATTGGAGCTTCGTCCCAGATAACCAAACTGGCTCGCTCGATCAACATCTTGAGGCGCGATTGTTTGTAAATCGCACACGTCGACTTGTCGTTCAGCTTGAGAGGTATCTTGAACGTCGAATGCGCTGTGCGCCCACCCATGAGCAACAGCGAAGCAATTCCACTCGAAGCCACAGCAATCGCGATCTTCCCGGACAGTCGCACCTTCGCCAGGATATGCCGCAGCAGAGTTGACTTTCCTGTACCTCCCGGGCCGTCAATAAAGAACAGCTTGTTGCCTTGAACTGGTGCTTCGGCCGCCTGGATGATTTCGTCGTAAATAGCTCGTTGGCCGTCGTTCAGCTGGCTTTCTTGGTCCACAATGGCTTGAAGGGTAGAGTGCTGGTACCCCTCCAGTTCGCGTCGAATGAGGTTGTTCCGCAGCAGCGAATCCAGCACCAGCCGCGGGTAGTCATCCAGCTGAGGGAGGTCAAAGTCCGCCACTACGTAGCCATTGATTTGGAGCAGGTCGTTAAGGTCCTTGAGTGTGTGGAACCTGATCATGTCTTCCTTCTCCTGTCCTTCCAAGCCCCGGTATGTGTGCGCGAAGTCTTCAGAAAGAACGTCGTAGAATCGATTCCACAGTACGCGAACCTCCGAAACTTGAGAATAAACAATGATCGTCGCGAAGAGCTGGCGGAGTTGGTACGGCATCTTGAAGGCAGCGGCTTCTTCCATACACGCAATCCATTCTGCGTCGTCTTCAAGGTAGCCCAGTTTGAGTGCGGCCTGGCGGTACGACGCATACGTAACACCATCCACTGTCCGAAGCTTGGCAAAGGACTGAGGTCCCTTGCGGTGACACAGCAGTACACGCATGTAGAACCTCTCCATGTCCCGAGGGGTCACATGAACCATCCGCCCAAGCGCCGCTTGGTATTGTTTGCGACGAACCCATCTCTTTGCCTTGTCATCCCATCGGAATAGCTTCGGAATGTCTTGGTACACCATGGTCTTTGCAACTTGGTTCTCCGGGGCCTCACTCGCGCACAGTTCGAAGAAGCGGGTCAACATCGAGTGGCGACCACGCGTGAGAACTCGATCCGGGTTGTCGCTCGAACGGAAGGTCACAAATTGCTCGTTCTCCAGGTGGATCGTCAGCTGTACGATGGAGTGCGTCTTGCCTTGAACGGAGAAGTCGAGAAGCCGCATACATGCCTCTATCGGAGATATATACCTTGCGTTCAGGTACCGAAGAATCTCGTTGGGATCCATCCTTGCACCGTTCGACTCCCCGCCAACCGTTTCCACAGTTATTACAGCCTTGTCGGACCCCTTGTAGACGTACTTGTACAGATATTTGACCGCCGTGAGGGCCGTACAAACCTCCACGTTGATATGGCAGTTGTACTTCTGCGAAAGGTAGGGATTGTACGGGACCACCCATTGGTTAATGGTGGCGTTGTCGTACTCCCTTCCCTTGAACTTGAGTACTCCCGGTGGCCGGCGGCGACGTCTGCAGACAGGAAACCCGTTCACGTTTCCTTGGGTAACCTCTACCAACGGCTTCGGGTATCCCTTCGTGCACTTTCCGTCCTTCATGCAGGGGCTGGAGGGGTTCGCCGCGCCACATGGACCATGCATCATGCAAGTGAGGATGGTCTCGTACAGCTGGGGGTTGATCTCGGCGTCCGGGAGCTCCGAAGAGCACAACTTGTCGATGATTTGTCTTGTACGCGGCTTGTCTTCGTCTGCGAGAATAATCAGAATGTGTGCGTGTGGGAGGCCCTCTTCTGGAACTCCACCACGTAGATCCTCGCCAGAACACGTCCCAGTACGCCTTCATCCAAGTCTTTCAGCATCGCCGCCAATTTCTGCTGCCAAACGCGGGCTACAATGTCCGGGCGGTCTTGTGCGCTTTGGTTTGGCTCCGGTATCTTTTCCTGGATCTCGTCCCACGTAGGGTTGCACGTCATAGTAACGAAGACGTCCGGTTTCCCGTACTCCCGCACGATAGCCATGGAATCTTGGTAAGACTTGTACATGGCCCGCGGACTCCCCGAATGCGTAGCTGGTAGAACGATGCGCTTGCCGATTTGGTCCAGGAAGTGTCCCGAGCGACGCTGCGGTTCATCGGGGTGCTGGAGCGCCCCAGTTTCGCGGTTGTACTCCGTCAATAGGGCTTCGCCCTCGCGCAGAACCGCCGTGTTTTCACTTAGAAGCGCGTCTCGAACCCCGCTGTACTGATCGGCGCGAAGTTCAGCTTGATGGGATGCCACCCAACGCAGTTGCTCTTGCTCGCACTTGGCTCGTTGATCTACGCAGTACTGCTGGAATAATCGCCCACCTTGGTGCAGTACCGACTCGTCACCGACTTTCTGGAATAACCGGTAGGCTACATGCTCTCGGAGGGACATTTCACGCTTCTTTCTGCGCACCACGTTGTTCGCATACACGTCTGTGTAGGTCCAACCCAGTTCTCCATGCGGAAGAAGTAGTGGGTACTGCAACGGGTCATACACAGAGTGCGTCTCGAAGAGCCGAAGCAGCGAGTGATCTTTAGTACGCAGAAGGATGTCGCGCGGGCTGTCCAAGTTGCCATCCTCGATAAGAGTCGCCCCAACTTCCGAGACCGTTGGTAGGTTGTGGGTTCGTGGGTTTGACCTCTTCTCGTGCAGCCGGAACACCATATCAACCACCTCCTTTCCCGCCGCCTGGTCGGCGCGCAGCTTCTCCGCGAAGTTGAGATATTGTTGCGCGAACGGATTGCACTCCTCCATCATCTGCTCCATCTCCAGCAGCGTCCCGGCGTGGAGGTCAGCGAAAATACCTCGGCGACGCTCCGCTCGCTGTTGCATGTCTGGATCGACGATGTAGATCTGGGCAAACTTGGGGGCATGGGCTCGTTTGTGAACGTATCGATACGCGGAAGTAGAGAGCCCAAGTAGTGCCCCATGGCTCCTTGAATACGATACGTGTATACACCACGTTGTCCAGCAACGCTCTCGTCTTGGTTCACGTCCCTGAAGTTGGACCGGTTGCTACAGGAAGCCCCAATCGACGTGAAGGCAAAACTTGGTTGTAGGCACGAATGCGGCGCCGAAACTCGGCATCCGTGTACAACTGGTGCAGTCGCGGAGGCGCAGCTCGTAGTGAAGGTAGCTGCACCGCTCCCTCCAAACAACAGCCTTTTTTGGACTCTGCAGGCCATTTCCACGCGTTGCAATGAGGGCAGATCGTAGTTGGAGGCAGTCTGTGGCGCCCATTAACGATGTTGTCGCCGCTGAGCATGGAGACTCTGAAATCCTCCTGGTTTGCGAGTGCATGACCTCTGCGAAGAGTGCTGCGCCGTATACGCTCCTGTTGTCGTCGTTCCTCTCTCACCTCCTCCTCTTGAGCGTCTCGAACCGTGGCTTGATACTCCCGAAGAGCCACTCGCTCTGCTTCCGCTTCTTCTTGCGTCAGATTAGCCCGACGTTCTTCCTGGCGAACGCGTTCGCGTTCCTGGCGTTCTTCACGTTCATCTGGCGTTTCTTGCTGGCGTTGTTGGGCGTGTTGTAGACGATCGGTCTCCTGCATGATCTCCCGTTGTTGCTCGGTTTGGTTAGCTCTTCTAGCGGCCTGTAGTAAACGGCTTTGCTCGCGCGCTGTGCTTCGTTCGGCCTCTGTTAATAGAGCCCTACGTGTCCTTTGGCGTTCTGCATCTCTACGTCTTTGACGCTCGCGTTGGGATCCCGTCATGTTCGCCCTTCTAATTCGGGCTCTCTCTCTGTCTCGCGCGCGGCGTCGTTCTGTTTGAGACGCCGTCATTGCAGCGCGCCTCCTACGCGCTGCCTCCGCCGGGGTCGAGCCAGGAACTTGCTCCGTTGTGCTGACATCAGTTGCTACAACTGTAGAATCAACAGGCGCCGCTGCCTGGACCGGAGGTTCTTCTCTGCGGATTGGTGGAGGCCCAACAGACGTGTTTCCGGCCGCAACATGACTCTCGACAGCCGTGACAGTAGCGGCCGTGTCTGTCACGATAAGCGATTGAAATT
The DNA here is from genome assembly GCF_018691715.1 of Phytophthora cinnamomi. NCBI lineage: Eukaryota > Oomycota > Peronosporomycetes > Peronosporales > Peronosporaceae > Phytophthora > Phytophthora cinnamomi. The sequence goes on from NW_027150989.1 coordinate 12,037, forward strand.
CCTTGTTTAAGTTGTATCGTTTAGCCCTCCGACGCGCTTGGCGGCGCCTTTTAGCGGCAGGCTCCTCTGGAGCAGCCGGGGTTGCGTTGATACGCTCGTTGTCCCGCAAGGCCTGCTCGATCTCCTCGCGCGTCCATTTCCTTTTCGTTCGAGCCATTCTGGGCTGCGTACACGCAACAGAGTCACATGACGCGTTAGACATAAAGTCTAAGAACACCGTCGCCATTTCCAGGGTCCTATACACGCGCCCCGCCGCGGACACAGAAGCGCAAATAGGTGCGTCCACCTAAAGCGCCGGTCCCATACACGACCACTGGCCCGGAGATGAGGTAGGTCACCCCGGCTTCGCCGAGATCTGCCCCATTTACCCCGGATTGGTATGAGATTTCCCACGCCGCTGGCGGGCGGACGTGGGCACCTCAGGGTCGCGGCTCCCAAGAGCGGTCGCTGCGGCAAGGGCACGCGCAATCCTACGTCGGCGGCGGGTGCCAGCTGCAGTCTTTCTTATCATCTTAAAATGGGTATTGCTACCCACTTTAGAGAAAGTAACGGTCAGTATAGTGGAGAGCTGCAGTACCCAAATGCCATTCTCCAAGGTAATTAAACCCGGGATGCAAGCAAGAGAGCAATGTTGCAGATTCGGGACGGCCTGCCTGGCATCTGTGCGCCAACGGGGAGTCTCGACTACATGGCCGTGTCGTGGAACCCACTGCAACTCCCCGTGGCCCCACCGGAGTAGGCACCAGGCCGCCCTTAATCCCACACTATAATACCTCGACTGCCCTGAAGGTACCAGTTATCCCAACAGGCGGAACTCCCGAAACCGACACTTCTATTACAGTTAGGAAACTATGTAGCTAAGCGTACCTTAGTCCCTGTGCGGCGCTCGCGTCCTGTGGGGCTCGCTGCAGCGCCCGACGTCCGAGCGCTTCCTCGCTCCGCCGCGCGCGGAATTCAAAAAAGGAAATGTGAGCGCTGAGGCAAAATCGGCCAATCACAGCGCGTTATAATTATCACGCATGGCTATGTTGTAATATCGGGCAAACATAAGCCAGTCCGGAAGATGGTGAGATGCCATAGGGCAGGTTACTAATGCGCTAATGCAGGGCGGTAGGACAATGCGCTACGGCAGGCTGATGCCCCAAGGGCGGAACACGACGAACTTACAGACAAACTTACAGGATACTCGGTTAGTTGTGGTAGATAACTGATGCGTATCCTGCATTCTACATGATCTGAAGAGGCATCCATACAAAAAGTAAGTGAAGTGAGAGCGCTGTCTAATCATCACACCCGATACAACAACCTTGGTCCTATCAGGTTGGATAGGTTGGTCTACAGTATTAGTAATACTTCTAATTTGACAATATAGTCCTGGTATCGTACCGATCGTTCTAGTGTTTCACAACTTTAGATAGGTTTGCATTATTGTAATTCTTCATGCCGATGTGTGCAGTTTCGATATATTTCCTCCAATCACACGCGAAATCAGATTATTTTATCCAATCCGAACCGTATTAAAAGTGAAAACAGCCCAGCTTTTGTGTACATTATCGCCTTTTCTGGTTTTAGCAGTACGTATGTTCACTCGGTTGGGATCTGCTCTATCTCTTCCAATTGCACCATGGTGAAACGAAGTGTGAAACCTATGCATTGTTTCGAAACACCAAGAAAATGAACTTGACAGGTAAGCAAATCCCAAGAAGATGTGTACTATCTGTGCGAGGTAAACCCTGGCTATTTTATATAGAATGGCCTCCCTTTCGTGATGGGATCGTACCAGATGAAAATTCATGTACCGTCTAGTCGATGGCGTCGACGTAATGTATCAGCCAGCAACAATTATGAATTGTGCAACGCCGATAAAATGCATTATAATACTTCAAGCATACTGCCTGATCCCGTGATGATAGGAGAGTTTATGCTTGGTTGGCCGTCTTTTTCATACAGACGTATCCGCCAGGGTGGGATCAATAGAAACTGCAAGGTCGTAAAGTCGTGCAGGCTACACATAGACGCAAATCTACTGATTTACGGCTTGGCCGCACTGAGCCAATTACATGTATTTGCGGGACTTCCCGCAGTGTGACACTTTTATCTCCAAAACTCATCCAATTCAGTATATGCATCTTACAGCTGGAGCAAATCTCAAGAATGGATGTACTATTTGTGCGAGGTAAATTACTGATCACTGGCATACAAGATCCGCTATAATCATTTAGATACAAATTTACCGGTTTGGTACAAGTATTGTGAAAGCTTACCCGGGCCCACAGGCCCCGGGGGAAACCACCGTTTGGGTATTTGGATGTCATTGAATCTGATTGGATAGTAGAAAATGGTAATCGTAAATGCACGACAACGTTAAACGTTCGTCTTACTTCTTTCTGCAATCCTGCTTGCATACACTGTGCACCGTCGGTGCACCTAGTGATCAAAGCCGTATATCGCTCGCCCATGTCGCTTGAAAGCGTAGGCGACATCTCGTACAGTCACCGTTTTGCGGTTCGCGTGTGGTGTGTATATCAGAGCATCTTGCGGTAGATGGCGCGAGAAACCCTTTAGAACAGCTCGAGTTTGCTCGTAAATTAGCCCCAACATGCGAATCATGCCGGCTGTGCGAGCAAGTCGGCGAATCGACGCTCTCGAGATTCCTTGTATAGGGTCTCGTTAAATGTAGTGGTGGCGCTTTGATCCATCTTTCCCCAAGTCTTTAGCTCTTTGCCGCGCTCTGACACCTAAGCAAGAGTATTGGTGAGTCCTCTAAGCTACGATGCACAAATATGAGCAGTGTTAACTTACCAGCTTGACGCCACGACGAAAATTGAGAACTGCCTGCATGCGTTTACATCCACCACTCATGACACTGACGTTAATTCCAATCAGTCGCGCCAAAAAGCCAATTCGTTTATTAAAGGGCGAATTTTGCGACCTTTTACAATTGAATGCCGTTGTATATTATATGTAGTTAACAGAGGTGGCACGCAAAAGGCGTAATAAGACACGCCTTTTCAACGCGACACCTCATTCGGTATGCACACCGGTGACTGAAAACAGAAGAGCGAGTTTTTTTTTGCCTGGTAGTGTTTCCGGGGAATCGACAGATTCTGGCACGGAAAATTTTCCAAATTCTGCGCCAAATGACAGAATTGGTCACTCAAATCATTTCTGGCACTCAAATAGTACCAGCTCAGCCACGGTACTGCGCCAGGTTGCTGCAACACAAGCAACGAAAGCACAGCAGTCTGTAAGAGGAACATCAGGGCACAGTCTTCACCACTGCCCCCGCGATTCCTTGGTGCTTGTTGCGAAGCAGGCGCATGGTCCTCTTGTGCTGCGGGGCCCTGATGTTCCTATTGCTGGTTTTTTGTTGCTTTTGTTGCCACCCGTGGCTGAGCTGTTACTACTCTGAGTGTCAGAATGTTTTGAGTGACCGATTCCGTCATTTGGCGCAGAATCTTGCAATTTTTCCGGAATAGTGCCAGAATCTGCTATTTCCCTTACTGTATCCACTACAAGCCAGGGAAGTCGGTAGACAGCAGGTAAGAAGCACAGGAGCGGGCGGGGCTCTGAATCCCATAGCTGGTCTGGTGATATGTACTGAATTAGTAAGATTATTGCGGGAAAATGTCTCTCTGCGGGTAACATCGAGTTGCTAGATCACGGTAGAAAATGAAAGACCCACAATGAACATTATATCTTATATCAGGGCATCATTGCGTGCATCAAGAGTCTCTTCACGCGCATTAAGGTCGAGGATAGCATTGATCGGTACATTGTAGGGTTGCCGCAGGAGAAGATCTCAATCTATACAGCCTTAAGTTGGGCGTTACAGGCTTGGAATGATGTAACTCCGGCCTCTATCAGGAACTGCTGGGTGCATTCTGGCATCGTATTTGGCGTAAACTCAGCTATGTCGATCCGTAACATTCTTGATTAAAAAGCAGTACAGTGGCGTCTATAAAAGCAGTACATTAGCGTCTATGCGCAACCTGTGCAGATATTGTATCCTCGCACTTTTTTTTGGTCCCACCTTTCCAGATTCAGCGGGGACACCTGTACCGTTGTAGACTTACAGAGTACGTGTATGTGTTTTCCAGCCGTTCCTCTCCTGTGATCACGTGGGATCGGCGAGGGCAATCCGCTGGTCCAAAACCGATTGTAATCAAGCCTGTTGCGTTGGCAGATCCGGTGCTGAATCCCATAGCGGCTGTGGCAAATTTTGTGCACTGGCAGACTCCCACACACTCTGTGTTCGCGGTAGATAGCCGATGGAGCAAATTTTGTTGTACGGAGTACTGGTTCTCAAAATAGTCCCCCGTACTGTGGCGACCGTAGCATGCGAGGACAATGCCACGACGCAGTAGCTACAGTGGCAAGTATGCAGGACGACGCCTAAAAGAATGATCGTGATCCTAAGTATCCCAAACACGTTATATCTGATTTAGTACGCCTCTACATCGATGCCGACTCTACTAGACCAGCGTAGATGCCGTTCAGCTGCAGCAGCTCCTGGTGCGTGCCCTGCTCCGCGATCTTCCCACCACTCACCACACAGATCTTGTCCGCGCGACGGATGGTTGACAACCGGTGAGCAATGACAATCGTCGTACGCCGCTTCAACGCCACCACCTTGTCCAGAGCCTCCTGCACCACCTTCTCGCTCTCCGAGTCCAAGGCACTCGTCGCCTCGTCCAGCAGCAAGATGTTGGGGTTCTTCAGGATAGCACGAGCGATGGCGATACGCTGCTTCTGGCCGCCAGACAACTGCTCACCCTTCATACCCACCTGCGTGTTGTAGCCGTCCGGGAACTGCGTAATAAAATCATGCGCGTTGGCCATCTTCGCAGCCTCCTCGATCTCCTGCTGACTCGGCTGCTCCGCCAGTCCGTACGCGATGTTCTCCGCAATAGTGCCAATGAACAGCGTGGGCTCCTGACCCACCAGGCCGATCTGGCTGCGCAGCCAGTTCAGGTTCAGGTCCTTGATGTTGTGGCCGTCCAGCAGCACCTCGCCCACCACGGGGTCGTAGAACCGCTCGATCAGCGAGATGATAGTACTCTTACCACCACCGCTCTGACCGCAGAACGCCACCGTTTGTCCAGCTTCAATGGTGAGGTTGTAGTTCTTGAGCACGTTGATTTCCGGGCGAGTGGGGTATCGGAACGAAATGTCTTTGAACTCGAGACGACCCTCAACCTTCATCGGACGGAAGCCGTCAGAGCTAAACGAATCGATGGGGGCGACGCGGTCTCGGATCGCGAAGATAGTCGATCCGGCCTTGAACGCTTTAGGCGCATCACCCAAGAAGGTTGAGGCGCTGCTGACGATTTGAATCGACATTGTGATGGCCATCAATGTTCGCATCATCTCGGTGAATCCAACGGCACCATCGTTCACCTTCTTGGCGCCGAACCAGAAGATGAGCGCGTACGTCGCCATCATGATGAAGGAGCTGAAACCCAACGACAAACCATTAACCTGCGCCTCCTTGCTGCCTTTGCGAAGCGGCTCGGCCAGGAGATCGTCGAACACGTCTACAGATTTCGTCTCGATGCCCAGAGCAGCCACAGTGCGAATGTTGCTGAGAACTTCGGATGCGTGAGCTCCAGGGATGGCCAAGTCGTCCGAGATTAAGCCGCTGTTCTCCATCTGCTTCATGCGAGCAACGTGGCCGAAGAGCAGAAATGGGATCAGCGCCACCATGATGAGGGACAACAGCCAACTACCGAATCCGAACGAGATCACAAGAGCAGCGATCAAAGTGAAGACAGCCTGGAACGCGCGGGATTGCGACTCACCAGACAACAGAGAGACCTTGGTGGCGTTCGTGGCAAGATCGGCAGTCAACGCACCCGTGGCGTTCTCCTTTTCGTCGAAGAAACCCACGTTTTGGCGGCACAATCCCCTGAAGTTGACGTTACGAAGACGTGTGGTGATCTTCTCCTCCATGAACTTGAAGCAGTAGACTTGCATGAACGTAGAGATGGCCACCACAACTGCGCCGACGAGGTACAGGATGCCGTACAGCTCCACGTCGTTGTACAGTGTCGTTAGGTGTGAGCTGTCACCGGAACTTTGATACTCTCCGTACTGCTCAGTCATAGACGTGATCATGCCCGTAACCAGCAGAGCTGACGCCGGCATGGAAATCCCAGCCACGCACGTACCAATAAGCCCAACGATGAAGTAGTTCACCTCGAGTTTGTTGAGCTTCAGCATGTCCATCAGGCCAAACGGCTTCTTGTCCAAGAAGTTCTTCTCCACAGCGCTCACCGAAATGTTCGTCTTCGCCGATACGCCACTCAACGTCCGTGTTAGCTTCGTGCTTGCCAATTCGTTCTCCGCCTCACGCTTCTCAGCCTCCTGCTGCTCCTCCTGCGAGCGCAACTCCTGGATGCGATACATGTTCTGGTAGATGCCGTGCTCGATCTGCAACAACTCGTCATGAGTGCCGCTCTCCACAATGTGGCCCTCGTTCAGAACCACGATCTTGTCGGCGTGGCGGATCGTGCTCAGACGATGGGCGATCACCAGCGTCGTCATTTTCGTCGTGGCCATCAGGTCGTTCAGCGCAGCCTGCACGATCTTCTCGCTCTCGTTATCCAACGCACTCGTGGCCTCGTCCAGCACCAAAATGTTCGGCTTGCGCACGATGGCACGGGCAATGGCGACTCGCTGCTTCTGACCGCCAGACAGAGACACACCCTTCTCCCCCACCAGCGTGTCGTACTGCTCCGGTAACGACATGATGAAGTTGTGCGCGTTCGACAGTTTGCACGCCTCGATGGCTTCGTCACGGGTCACGTTGTCGCCTCCCATGGCAATGTTCTCGAAGATGGTGGTGGCGAACAGCACAGGCTCCTGCGACACCATGCCGATCTGCGAGCGCAGCCACTTGACGTTCAGAGTCTTGACATCCCGGCCATCCAGGTAGATCGTGCCGCTGGTCGGGTCGTAAAACCGCTCAATCAAGGCGATCAGTGTACTCTTGCCACCTCCACTGGCACCTGCGAAGGCCACCGTCTGACCAGGCTCGATACTGACGTTGTAGTCACGTAGGATCTGTGCGTCGGGACGGCTCGGGTACGTGAAGTTGACGTTGACCGCCTCGATCTTGCCTTCGCAAGACTCAGGGATGATACCCTCGTCCTCCTTCTCGGCATCAATAGCACTCGCAGTATCCAGAATCGCGAACAGTTCCTCGGCAGCACCCGCAGCCTTCGAAACCGCAGTCACGTTCGGTGAGATTTGTGCAAGTGAAAAGGTTCCCATCAGCACGCCAAAGAACGCCGCGAACACGTCTGCGGGCGAGGTGTTGCCCTTGGACGCCTTCCATCCACCATACCAGAGACCAACCGAGTACATGACCCAGATATTAGCCAAGAACATAGCAAACACCGCGGACGACATCTTGTGTAGCGCGATATTCTCCTTCTCGGCCTCAAAAACTTTCTTCTCAAACTTTGAGATCGCCTTGTGCTCTCCATTCAATGACGCCACAGTACGGATCGACCCCAACGTCTCCTCCGCCACGGAACCCGCCTCCGCGTACACCTTCTGCGCCCAGTCGGACTTGATGCGCATCGTCTTGATCAACCAACTCAAAGAAACAGTCATCACCGGCATGACACAGGCCATCACCAGCGTAATATCCCATCCACGGGCGAAACCAATGATAAAGCCCACGAAGAACTGAGTGGTGAAGCGAAACGCGTCGCCGAGCTTCTGTCCCATGCCGTCCTTAATCCTCACAGTATCACCCGTCAACCGACTCGACAACTGCAGTGCATCATTCTCATCGTACCAACTGATGTCCATGTACAGCATGTGCTTGAGCGCTTCGCTCCTCAACGCCTTCATCTGCCTCTCTGCGCTGTAGTAGAAGGCCACGTAGGAGATGTAGTCCGTGAAGAACATGAAAACTGCGATGTACAGATAGTCGAGAGCCGCGCTGTTCACCGTGTCCATGTCCACGGGCGTGGTGGAGAACCCCGTCAATACATTGCCGAACACGATGGCCATGAGCGGGAACAGTGCACCGTTGGCCCCCGTCGTGACGATACCCACCGCCAGCAGAACCTTGTCGAACGTGGTAGCGTAGCGATACAAGTTGGCGAACTTGAAGGAGGTGGGGCCATCGTGCACGATTTCGTCTCGGAGGTTGGGCTCCTTGGTGCTGGGCTCGCTGCTGGTGGCCCCGTCCTTCTTGGTTTTGGCTGGTTCACTGACGTCGACAGCTGCGGCGCGAGGCGTTTCCACCTTCTGGTACGAGATGTCGTCCAAGTCGGACTTGTCCAAGCTGGGCATCTTCCAGGCGAATTACTGTAGTGTCAGCGACTGCAACGGGGCTCTAAATTTTAAACTGCAATCGGTGAACTTCTTCTTCGTCGTCTTGGTTGGCGCTTGGGTGGGAGCCGGCGACTTGCAAAATGAACGACACGCACGATGTGCGGGGCGTTGTATTTGACACAGCAACAGGACGACGAGCTGATAGCACATCAAACCTCTCGAAGTTGTTACCGGATTTGGCAACCGGATTCATAAACATCGGAATGAGTTTATTCTCGCCCTGTGGCAATCGAGCTGATTGCCCCGAGGTACTGTACCGCGTGCATCTGCGAAAGAACGCGACGATGCTCATGAGGAGGAATTAACCCTTTGACTACCAGCCAGCTGGAGTGATTTATAGGTCCATAGGGACCCATAAGAGGTCTAATCGCAAGATGCGATTGGCCAAAACTAAAAGCTACGAGACGACGGCAAAGCACTGTACAACCTAACAGGTCTCCATGGACCTGTAAAATGCATTACCGCACGAGCCACAAACAGTTCGTGTGACCTGCCATAATTGTTTTCTCGTCTAGCTAGCAGCCCCGCCTCCCCTTCGTGGACAAAAGAACTTCGATGCGTTGTTCAATGTAGCCGACGACGACACGTGAGACTGGGAGACCGACATGGACCCTGGCCTGGAAGGGTGCGGAGCAGGTTCGAATGTATACGAGCTAATATTCAAATTCATACATCAGGCAACGCTACAGAATCCTAACCAAACTAGATAAGCTTACAGTGATAGCGTTATAGCAAGCCAGTGTGAATGTTACGCAGGATTGCATGTGCAGGAGTGCGAGCGGTTGGCGGATGTAGATTGGAAACTGCTACTACATGGGGTGCTCGGCTAAGCACGCATACTTGGGATAATGCTATAACGGAATGACGCTGAGTCGAGAGCGCGCGGGCTCCGACGCCACCGCTCGGAGGTCAGCATCCTCAGTGGGCTCGCCGTGATGTCCACCCCAAACGGCTCCTACTTCCATAGACCATTGCCGTTGTAGCGACACTGACCAGGGCGCGACGGCATGTAGCTCGACCTCTCAAACTTTTGATTGGGAGTACCGTGAAGTAAACCACCGTCGCCACGTGTAAAAATTGGTGTTTTTGATTGGTCGTTTTTTCCCCTGTGCGTTGAATTGATTTGCTGGAGCCATAGGTCCAAGGAGACCCGTAAGAAATCTCTGGTAGTGAAAGGGTTAACCCTTTGACTACCAGCCAGCTGGAGTGATTTATAGGTCCATAGGGACCCATAAGAGGTCTAATCGCAAGATGCGATTGGCCAAAACTAAAAGCTACGAGACGACGGCAAAGCACTGTACAACCTAACAGGTCTCCATGGACCTGTAAAATGCATTACCGCACGAGCCACAAACAGTTCGTGTGACCTGCCATAATTGTTTTCTCGTCTAGCTAGCAGCCCCGCCTCCCCTTCGTGGACAAAAGAACTTCGATGCGTTGTTCAATGTAGCCGACGACGACACGTGAGACTGGGAGACCGACATGGACCCTGGCCTGGAAGGGTGCGGAGCAGGTTCGAATGTATACGAGCTAATATTCAAATTCATACATCAGGCAACGCTACAGAATCCTAACCAAACTAGATAAGCTTACAGTGATAGCGTTATAGCAAGCCAGTGTGAATGTTACGCAGGATTGCATGTGCAGGAGTGCGAGCGGTTGGCGGATGTAGATTGGAAACTGCTACTACATGGGGTGCTCGGCTAAGCACGCATACTTGGGATAATGCTATAACGGAATGACGCTGAGTCGAGAGCGCGCGGGCTCCGACGCCACCGCTCGGAGGTCAGCATCCTCAGTGGGCTCGCCGTGATGTCCACCCCAAACGGCTCCTACTTCCATAGACCATTGCCGTTGTAGCGACACTGACCAGGGCGCGACGGCATGTAGCTCGACCTCTCAAACTTTTGATTGGGAGTACCGTGAAGTAAACCACCGTCGCCACGTGTAAAAATTGGTGTTTTTGATTGGTCGTTTTTTCCCCTGTGCGTTGAATTGATTTGCTGGAGCCATAGGTCCAAGGAGACCCGTAAGAAATCTCTGGTAGTGAAAGGGTTAAATGCTAGGAAATGCAGGGCGGAAGAGCATTGGGGAGACTCGGAGGTTTGGATGGCTTGGGTTCCAAGTGAAGTGCCCTTATCCTGGCTGATTGTGAGGCGGCGAAGTGCAACTTTGGCGTCAGCAAACCGGAAAATAATCGCGAGTCGGCAGGCGCGAAGCAACGGCGTCGAGCCGACAGCACAATCGCCATGAGCGGCGATACGCATCACTCAGAGCGATCGTTATTCGTACGGGGGACGGAATGTGTGCGCTTCTCAAAGATAGACAGCAGGTAAGAAGCACAGGAACGGGGCTCTGAATCCCAAAGCGCTGCACCGGATCCGTCAACACGCAGGATATGATTGCGAACGGTATTGGGCCAGTGGATTGCGATCGCCAATCCCCAGGCGATCACTGGAGAGGGACAACCGGAAAATTCCAGTCTAGGTAGCAAATTTTGTTGTACGGAGAACTGGTTCTCAAAATAGTCCCCCGTACTGTGGCGACCGTAGCATGCGAGGACAATGCCACGATGCAGTAGCTACAGTGGCAAGTATGCAGGACGACGCCTAAAAGAATGATCGTGATCCTAAGTATCCCAAACACGTTATATCTGATTTAGTACGCCTCTACATCGATGCCGACTCTACTAGACCAGCGTAGATGCCGTTCAGCTGCAGCAGCTCCTGGTGCGTGCCCTGCTCCGCGATCTTCCCACCACTCACCACACAGATCTTGTCCGCGCGACGGATGGTTGACAACCGGTGAGCAATGACGATCGTCGTACGCCGCTTCAACGCCACCACCTTGTCCAGAGCCTCCTGCACCACCTTCTCGCTCTCCGAGTCCAAGGCACTCGTCGCCTCGTCCAGCAGCAAGATGTTGGGGTTCTTCAGGATAGCACGAGCGATGGCGATACGCTGCTTCTGGCCGCCAGACAACTGCTCACCCTTCATGCCCACCTGCGTGTTGTAGCCGTCCGGGAACTGCGTAATAAAATCATGCGCGTTGGCCATCTTCGCAGCCTCCTCGATCTCCTGCTGACTCGGCTGCTCCGCCAGTCCGTACGCGATGTTCTCCGCAATAGTGCCAATGAACAGCGTGGGCTCCTGACCCACCAGGCCGATCTGGCTGCGCAGCCAGTTCAGGTTCAGGTCCTTGATGTTGTGGCCGTCCAGCAGCACCTCGCCCACCACGGGGTCGTAGAACCGCTCGATCAGCGAGATGATAGTACTCTTACCACCACCGCTCGGACCGCAGAACGCCACTGTTTGGCCAGCTTCAATGGTGAGGTTGTAGTTCTTGAGCACGTTGATTTCCGGGCGAGTGGGGTATCGGAACGAGATGTCCTTGAACTCGAGACGACCCTCAACCTTCATCGGACGGAAGCCGTCAGAGTTAAACGAATCGATGGGGGCGACTCGGTCACGGATAGCGAAGATAGTGGATCCGGCCTTGAACGCCTTCGGGGCGTCGCCCATGAAGGTGGAAGCACTGCTGACGATCTGGATCGACATCATAATGGACATCAGCGTCCGCATCATTTCTGTAAAGCCAATCGTTCCGTCATTGACCCTTTTGGCTCCGAACCAAAAGATGAAAGCATACGTCGCCATCATGATGAAGGAGCTGAAGCCCAGCGATACGCCGTTGATCTGAGCTTCCTTGCTGCCCTTCTGGAGGGGCTCTTCCAGCAATTCGTCGAAAACTTCAGCAGATCTCTTCTCGATACCCAAGGCAGCGACAGTTCGAATATTGCTCAGCACTTCGGACGCGTGAGCTCCAGGGATGGCCAGGTCGTCAGAAATCAAACCACCTCCTTGCATTTGTTTCATGCGTGCCACATGGCCGAACAGCAAGAAAGGCGTGATGGCCAACATGATCAGTGACAGCAGCCAACTACCGAATCCAAATGAAATAACGAGAGCAGCAGCCAACGTGAAGATTGCTTGAAACACACGTGCTTGTGAGTCACCAGACAGCAAGGCGACCTTGGTAGCGTTCGTGGCGAGGTCGGCAGTCAACGCACCTGTAGCGTTCTCCTTCTCGTCGAAAAAGCCAACGTTTTGGCGACAGAGTCCCTCAAAATTGGTGTTACGCAGGCGAGTGGTAGTCTTCTCTTCGATGTACTTGAAACAGTATGTCTGCATGTACATGAACGTCGCGATCACAGCAGCACCAACAAGGTAGAGGATGCCATACAACTCCACCTTATCATACAGTTCACTCAGGTAGGACCTGTCACCGGTACTCTGGTACAATCCATACTTCTCCGTCATCGATGTTATCATTCCTGTGATCAACAGGGCAGATGCTGGCATGGCAATACCCCCCACGCACGCACCGATCAGTCCGATAATGAAATAATTGAATTCAGGCTTGCACATACGCGCAATATCCATCAGGCCAAACGGCTTCTTGTCCAAGAAGTTCTTCTCCACAGCGCGCACCGAAATGTTCGTCTTCGCCGATACGCCACTCAACGTCCGCGTCAACTTCGTGCTTGCCAATTCGTTCTCCGCCTCACGCTTCTCAGCCTCCTCCTGCTCCTCCTGCGAGCGCAACTCCTGGATGCGATACATGTTCTGGTAGATGCCGTGCTCGATCTGCAACAACTCGTCATGAGTGCCGCTCTCCACAATGTGGCCCTCGTTCAGAACCACGATCTTGTCGGCGTGGCGGATCGTGCTCAGACGATGGGCGATCACCAGCGTCGTCATTTTCGTCGTGGCCATCAGGTCGTTCAGCGCAGCCTGCACGATCTTCTCGCTCTCGTTATCCAACGCACTCGTGGCCTCGTCCAGCACCAAAATGTTCGGCTTGCGCACGATGGCACGGGCAATGGCGACTCGCTGCTTCTGACCGCCAGACAGAGACACACCCTTCTCCCCCACCAGCGTGTCGTACTGCTCCGGTAACGACATGATGAAGTTGTGCGCGTTCGACAGTTTGCAAGCCTCGATGGCTTCGTCACGGGTCACGTTGTCGCCTCCCATGGCGATGTTCTCGAAGATGGTGGTGGCGAACAGCACAGGCTCCTGCGACACCATGCCGATCTGCGAGCGCAGCCACTTGACGTTCAGGGTCTTGACATCCCGGCCATCCAGGTAGATCGTGCCGCTGGTCGGGTCGTAAAACCGCTCAATCAAGGCGATCAGTGTACTCTTGCCACCTCCACTGGCACCTGCGAAGGCCACCGTCTGACCAGGCTCGATACTGACGTTGTAGTCACGTAGGATCTGTGCGTCGGGACGGCTCGGGTACGTGAAGTTGACGTTGACCGCCTCGATCTTGCCTTCGCAAGACTCAGGAATGATACCCTCGTCCTCCTTCTCGGCATCAATAGCACTCGCAGTATCCAGAATCGCGAACAGTTCCTCGGCAGCACCCGCAGCCTTCGAAACCGCAGTCACGTTCGGCGAGATCTGCGCGAGGGAGCCCGTACCCATCATAACACCGAAAAACGCAGCAAACACATCCCCAGGCGTCGTGTGCCCGTGAGAAGCTTTCCACCCTCCGTACCACAGACCAATGGAGTACATGACCCACACGCTCCCCAGAAACATGGAGAACACCACGGACGTCATCTTGTGCAGGGCGATGTTCTCCTTCTCGGCCTCAAACACCTTCTTCTCGAACTTCTGAATAGCCTTCTGCTCTCCATTCAGCGACGCCACCGTTCGAATCGACCCCAGCGTCTCCTCCGCCACAGATCCAGCTTCCGCATACACCTTCTGCGCCCAGTCGGACTTGATGCGCAGCGTCTTGATGAGCCAGCCCAGCGACACCGTCATGAAGGGCATGACACAGGCCATCACCAGCGTGATGTCCCAGCCGCGCACGAAGCCGATGGCGAACCCCACGATGAACTGCACCGTGAAGCGGAAGGAGTCGCCGAGCTTCTGGCCCATGCCGTCCTTGATCTTGACCGTGTCGCCCGTCAGGCGGCTCGAGAGCTGCAGCGCGTCGTTCTCGTCGTACCAGCTGATGTCCAGGTACAGCATGTGCTTGAGCGCCTCGCTGCGCAGCGCCTTCATCTGGCGCTCGGCGCTGTAGTAGAACGTGACGTAGGAGATGTAGTCCGTGAAGAACATGGCCACGGCGATGAGGGCGAAGTCCAGCGCCGCCCTGTTGACCGTGTCCATGTCCACGGGGATGCTCGTGAAGCCCGTGAGCACGTCGCCGAACACGACGGCCATGAGCGGGAACAGCGCGCCGTTGGCCCCGGCCGTGAGCACGCCCACGACCAGCAGCAGCTTGTCCAGCGGCGTGGCGAAGCGGTACAGGTGCGTGAACTTGAAGGACGTGGGCCCGCCGTGCACGATCTGGCGGCGCAGACTCGGCTCCTTCTTCGAGTCGGCGCTGCCGGACTCGCTGCTGGTCTGCGGCGGCTTGTCGGCATTGACGGCCACGGCAGCGGAGGCGCGCGGCGTCTCGGCGCGCAGGTACGCGGCGTCGCTGTCCAGCTCCGACTTGTCCAGGCTCGGCATGGCGGCGCTTGCGGGGCTGGCGGCGAATTGGAAAGTGAGCGAGCGATGCCGCCGTTAGTTGCACCAGGACCATCATTCTGGGAGGTGGCTGGGCTATGCGCCGACCTGCGATCTTGAAAGAAGGCGGCGTTGGGAGGACCGTGGGGCTGTATAGAGGAAGCCTGCGAGAGGTGATGGTGGTGGTGGTGGACTGCAGCTGAGGTTGTTGCTGCTGGGTGCCGTGGTTGACACGATGATAGCGTTGTTGCAGGCTGCCCGCTGTTGTTGCAGGCTGCCCGCTGATGAGATGGGGGACAGCGGCGCGACTGGAGCGAGTCAAACGCTTGGTGAAACGACATGGACAGGCGCGATGGGCAATCAAGCGGGGTAAGATCCGTGCGTAAACCACACCAAGTATCGGCTCAGAGAGGTGCTTGCCTACGTTGGCTCGCAGCGATCGTCAGACGCTGGAAGCACTTGGCTGTCCAGTGCAATCAGCCCGTGCGGCTGTCCGGTGCGGTCACAGCAAAGCGGCCACGCTGCCCTGGAATCGAGGCCCCGGATGCCCCCAACGGTCGGCGAGTACCGTGCGGGTGTCAACTTTCGCCGAAATAATCAGCGCGACACTCGCGAACAGACGGAGTCGATGGCATCAAACAGCGATTTAAAAGGGATATTACTTTACCACGGATTTTGAAATAGTCAATCAAATGAAGGATGAAACGGGTATGGAAGGACACGTGATGCGAAAGGTTTTCGGCGTCATCAAATGGCCAATGACGCGTGAGTAAGCATGCGTTCTCGAAGGTTTTGGATGCATAGTGAGAGCAAGTCAACCTTCGTACCGCCTCGCCATCAGGTCTGACAGGTTCAACCGCACACATTCCGACAGTACTTTGTTTTGATGTGCAATTGTGGACAAAATGAATTGACTGCTGTGCAATCGCAGCGAAGTCACAGTCTCGGTCTTTGCTAGCAGTAGGGAATGCACGCGCGCCACGCAAGCATTCCAGCCACGGGACGAGAAACGAGACCTCTGCAGCTCACTCCACGTGTCGATCGCTGCTGGTGCCTGTTTGCTATCGTTGTTGCTATCTGCACCTTGTCCAACCCATATGTAGCACTTGCGTCTGTGGGACGAGCACAGCTCCTGCTACATGACGTAGGGCCGATTGCGGGACGCCAGAGCTTTTTTGACCTCATTTGACCTCGACACCTCCTCTTCATATCGCAAGAGCGATACCTTGTATAATACCCCAACTCTCTAGCAAGCACGCGCCCCAGTCGACGGCTTCGTCTTGCTAATTTGTGGCGGAGGCCCCGGTACTCGTCATCAAGAACGGCATGTAACCCGAGTTGTGGATGCAGCACCACCATCCGTCTGCACCACCAAAACGATCTTGAAGCGTCACTCAATCCACCTGCAACCAATCGTGGGTTCAATCCTCGCTAATCAAATTAAACCCCTCATCCCCGGGGTTATATTCCGCCCACCCCACTCCAAAACGCTCATCCAGCCACCCAACCATGCCCGCTCGCCGCTCCGCCCTGCGCGTGGTGTCGCTGCTGCCGTCCGCGACCGAGAACGTTTGTGCGCTGCTGTCCGCCTGCCAGTCCCTCCCCTCCTGCGCCCCCGTCCCGCAGCTGGTGGGGCGTTCGCACGAGTGCGACTTCCCCGCCTCGGCGCTGCATCTGCCGGCGCTCACGGCCGCGCGCACGGCCTTCACGAGCTCCGCCGACACGCACAGCCAGGTGCGCGAGGCGCTGGCCAGCGCGGCCTCGCTCTACCACCTGGACGCGGCGCGGCTGGCGGCGCTGCGGCCCGACGTGGTGCTCACGCAGAGCTCGTGCAAGGTCTGCTCCATCGACCTGGCCAGCGTGCACGCGGCCGTCGACAGCAACAGCAGCAGCAGCAATAGCAATGACGTCAGCTCGCAGCAGTTGGTGCAGGCCAATGGCATTGCAGCAGCAGCTGACGGCTGCGAGCTGAGCTCGGGGGACAAGTTGACGCGGATCGTGACGTGCAACCCCACGAGCCTCGAGGACGCGCTGGTGCTGCAGTTCCGGCAGCTCGCGGACGCCCTGGGCGTGCCGGAGGCGGGCGAGGCCATGGCCCAGGAACACTGGGACAAGCTACAGCAGTTGAAGCAGGAAGCTAGAGGCTTTGTGGACGGGAAGGGCGCACAGCCGAGGGTTCTGATGGTGGAGTGGCTGGAGCCGCTGTTCCTCGGCACCAAGGGCTGGATGCGCGAGATCGTGGAGGCTGCGGGGGGACACGTGGTCGAGGAGCTGAAGACCGGGGAGGAAGTGGACGTGGTGGTCGTGGCGCTGTGCGGACTGAGTCTGGACAAGACGGAGACGGAGCTGTTGGAAGGACGGGTGGGGTCCTGGTGGACGACGCTGCTGGCGGGCGACAAGGCGTCCAAGGTGTTCATGGTGGACGGAACGTCCATGTTCACGCGACCGACGAGGCGGCTGCTGGTGGCACTCGAGTGGCTCGTACACGCACTGCACGAGCCGGAGGGCAGTTGGATGAAGGGCTCAATGTTCCCGTACAAGCTCTTCGACTCGTCGCTGGTCGGGAGCGACGCCAATGCTGAGAAGACCAAAAGCGCGGAGATGCTGGAGATCGAGGAGCTGCATCGCGCGGCGCGCAACAACAAGCAGGCCATGTACACGGACCCGGCGACGGGCTACTCCGTGATGACGGCGTATATTCTGAAGGAGCGTCAGGTTTGCTGTGGCAACGGCTGTCGCCACTGCCCCTACGGCCATGCCAACGTCAAGGACCCGTCTCGTCGCAAAAACACACTTGCTGGCAATGTCTTCCTGCAGCCGCGTCGTCGCTCTCGCGGTTTCGCGAAAAGGTCCCCGGGCGGCCAAATGCTCTGGCCGGAGGGCGCCGATGCTGGCTCCGGCACCAATAACGACCTCGTGGTGATGTTTTGGAGCGGCGGTAAGGACTCGTTTCTGGCGTTGAATGCTCTGTACGAGTCATACGCTGCTGAACACAGGGCTATGCCTCACGTGGTGCTCCTCACAACGATCGACCCAAAGACAAACGTGGTCCCTATTCAAAGCATATCCTCCCAGACCATTGCAGCTCAAGCCGAGGCGATGGAGCTCCCGTTATGCCTTGTTGCCGTGGGACTTGGTGATGAATATACGATCGCTCTGCAGACCGCGCTCCGTGATATCCCGGAGCAAATGAAGCGAAAGAAGAAGTCCAGCAAGGCCCACGAGCAGAACGGAGACATGGCCCCCAGCATTTCTTCCCTTGTGTTTGGAGACCTCCACCTGGAAGATATCAGGGCTTGGCGTGAGCACACATTTGGCCAAGACTACAAGTTGCGCTTTCCTGTCTGGAAAAAGGAATACGCGACGGAGCTGTTGCCATCGCTCGAACGCCTCTGCTCCAAAACGGGGGCCAAGATTTACTTCTCGAGCGTCGACAAGGATCAGTTGGCCGCCAAGGGAATTGGTGCGGAATGGCAGGTGGGCCAAGAGTACGACTGGAAACTAGTCCAGAAATGCAACAAGGCTGCTGTCGATGACGACAAGCATGTCGATCTCATGGGCGAGTGCGGCGAGTTCCACACATGTGTGAAGTTCCCAGGCATGGACTGAAGGGAGGCCTACAGAGTAACGGCTCACTCACTACATATTCAACGACGGCTTCCACAAACAAACTAGCTCGTTGTATGTACGCACTCAAGCCTATACTAGACCCTAGACATCGTATCAAGCAAGGACTATTTGCTTGCCAAGCTTTTGTATTTCATACAAAGTCGGGCTTGAAATGATTGCATACGCTGATCACAGATGCAACCTGTTGAGAATTTGATTATTCGACGTTCGCGTACCAACGAGACGATTATTCGACGCCTCGGAAAGGTGTTCACCGTTCGTAAGGTTAACACATACCGCTTGGAGTGGCGCGACTAAATGCCTCGATCAATTGAAATTCGCCGACTACCCTTCAAGCAAAACCCAGTGTGACACGTTCATTCGCGCAGTGACAACCATGCTCGCGATGACGGCGTGCAGAAGCCCCTCGAGTCGTTGCTGTCGATGTCGGTGGACTACGTACGCATTTGGACAAGACAAGAGACAACACCATGAAGGGGCCGAGTGTTCGTGATGAACTAGCGCCCAATAGCTCCACCTCCTTCAAGTTCCTTCATTTGTGCCGCTACGCTACGCCGCTCGACAAGGTTCTGCTGGTGGTTGGAATCATCACGACGGGGTCAACGGTGCGCTGTTCCCGCTCATGGCTATTGTGTCGGCAATGTATTGGCGGGATTCACGACTACGCCGGTGGACATGGGCGCAGTAAACAAGCGGCGTTCAACTATCTGTACATCGCCATCTTCATGTTCTTGACGGGCTACTTCTCCTACGCGGCCTTCTACTACGCTGCGGAGAGGCAGATGAAGGAGGTCAGAAGTTAAGCGCTCACGCACATGCTGTACACGGACATCAGTTGGTATGACGCGAACGACGCAATGCCGTTGTCGAATCGGTTGACGGGTGATGCGGTGAGGATTAAGGATGGCATGGGCCACATGCTCGGAGACTCATTTCGATACTCCATTCAATTTGCCGAGGGTTTCGTCTTGGATTGCGTGGTTGGGTTATGACGCTGGTGATGTCGGCCGTTATGCCTGCCATGGATCAAGATGTTCACTTTCATATCTGAATCCGCGCAGAAGCTGTATGCTGAAGCTGAATCGGTGGCGGAGGAGACATTGGGCTCTATCCGCACTGTGGCTTCATTGAACGGAGAGGAGAATGCTATCGAAAAGTTTTTGACAAGGCGGAGACGGAAAATATCAAGTTGAGCAAGCTGGTCACAGCGGCATTGGCGCTGTTCCTAGCTGGCATGTGGGTTATGTACTCTGTTGGCCTCTGGTACGGTGGATGGAAGGCCTCAAAAGGGCAATCGACGCCAGGAGATGTTTTTGCTGTCTTCTTTGGCGTCATGATGGGAATAAGCTCCATTGGACGAATCTCACCGAATGTGATTGCGGTTTCCAAGGCTGCGGGTGCTGCCGAGGAACTGTTCGCGATCCTGGATACTGCGAGTGCTATTGATGCTGAGAAGGAGGACGAGGGTATCATCCCTGAGTCTTGCGAAGGCAAGATCGAGGCGGTCAACGTCAACTTCACGTACCCGAGCCGTCCCGACGCACAGATCCTACGTGACTACAACGTCAGTATCGAGCCTGGTCAGACGGTGGCCTTCGCAGGTGCCAGTGGAGGCAGCAAGAGTACACTGATCGCCTTGATTGAGCGGTTTTACGACCCGACCAGCGGCACGATCTACCTGGATGGCCGGGATGTCAAGACCCTGAACGTCAAGTGGCTGCGCTCGCAGATCGGCATGGTGTCGCAGGAGCCTGTGCTGTTCGCCACCACCATCTTCGAGAACATCGCCAAGGGCGGCACTGTGCGGTGGAAGCTACGCACGAGGCAACTGCTTGCAGGAAGGAGGCAAGTTGCAGGCAAGCAGGACGGGATCAATTGGCACTGATAAAAATGTGTAGACCGGACCAAACGTCCCGGTGCTGCGCTTTTGATCTTACGTAATCGTCCCACTTCATAGATTTCGAGGGCGAACACTCATACACACCGGGATCATCTAAGTGCTTCAACCTAAACGTGCTTCCGCCTCCTCTCGCCGCCCAAGCTCGCCGCAGATTTCACCCGTCCACATCTCGGTTAGCTTCAAGCAAATCGGGTGGTCGACATCCAGCGCGAGACTAGCGAAATCTGTCACCCGCCCCGTTTCTAACACCAAAATATGACCATCATTTCGTACAGTGGTATCCGTGTCAAGTGAGGGGGTCAAGTTTGCTCGACGGACGCAACGACCAATTCATTCGGCAAATTGCGGCGTCGGGCGCAAGCGGATTCAGTCTCCATCCCCAGTCTACAGCCCCCAATCCAAGATGCCGCCGCCCCATTTTCCGCTCCAGGCACCATACGCCGCCCTCGCGACGCCCAAAGCCACCAAGAGCCCAAGCAGCAGCAGACGCAGCTCCGTCTCCTCTGCGCCTGCCACGCAGGACGCGCCGCTGTTGGCACACGACGACTCGCTGTCGTTCCTGGCGCTGTACCGCTTCGCCACGCCCGCCGACAAGCTGCAGCTCGTGCTGGGCGCCGTGATGACCGGCGTCAACGGCGCGATCTTCCCGTGCATGGCGCTGGTCTTCGGCACGGCCATCAACGCCTTCGCCCAGGCGGACGGCGGCGTGGACCGCGACGCCGTGAACCGCGCCGCGCTCTACTACTTCCTGATCGCCGTGGCGCTGTTCGCCACCGACTGCCTGGCCTACATCCTGTTCTGCAACTCGGCCGAGCGCCAGATGAAGTCGCTGCGTGGCCAGGTGTTCGCGCACATGCTCTACATGGACGTGAGCTGGTACGACCGCAGCGACGCCTTCGAGCTGTCCAGCCGCATCACGGGCGATACCGTCAAGATCAAGGACGGCATGGGCCAGAAGCTCAGCGACTCCATCAAGTTCACGTGCCAGTTCTTCGTCGGCTACATCATCGGATTTGCACGCGGCTGGGATATGAGCCTCGTCATGGCTTGCGTCATGCCCTTCATGGTGCTCTCGCTCAAGTACATGGTGCGGCTATTCCGCAAGCGGGCGGTGCTCTCGCAGAAGATGTACGCCGAGGCGGGCGCGGTGGCGGAGGAGACGCTCGGCTCCATCCGCACGGTGGCCTCGCTGAACGGGGAGAAGCGCGCCATCGACAAGTACAATGAGCGGGCTGTGCTGGTGGAGACGGGCAATATCGCCATCTCCAAGCGCTCGGCGTGCGTGTTCGGCTGCATGATGGGGAGTATCTGGCTCATGTACGCGGCGGGGCTCTGGTACGGCGGGTCCAAAGTAGCGAGAGCAGAGGCATCGCCCGGCACAGTGTTTCAGGCCTTCTTCGGCGTGTTGATGGGGACGATTTCGCTCTCGCAGATCTCGCCGAATATCACTGCTGTAGCTGAAGCGAAAGGAGCTGCGGCTGCGATTTACAAGATCCTTGATACGAAGTCTGACATCGACGCCTCCAAAGAGGAAGTTGGAGAGAAACCTGACTCCTGCGCTGGACGCATTCAAGCCCTCAACGTCAATTTCACCTACCCAAGTCGCCCCGATGTACAGATCCTCAACGACTACAACGTCACCATCGAACCTGGCCAAACTGTCGCCTTTGTTGGTGCCAGTGGAGGCGGCAAAAGCACTCTCATCGCGCTGCTCGAACGCTTCTACGACCCAAACAGCGGCTCCATTCTGCTCGACGGACGTGACATCAAGACGCTGAACGTAAAGTGGCTGCGCTCGCAGATCGGACTCGTGTCACAGGAGCCCGTGCTGTTCGCGACCACCATCTTCGAGAACATCGCGGCAGGCGGAGAAGGAATCACTCGTGAGCAGGTCGTGGCAGCGGCAAAACTGGCCAATGCGCACACATTCATCATGTCGTTGCCGGAGCAGTACGATACGCTGGTGGGCGAGAAGGGTGTGTCACTGTCCGGTGGCCAGAAGCAGCGCGTTGCCATTGCTCGGGCGATCGTGCGTGAGCCGACGGTCCTGGTGCTGGATGAGGCTACTAGTGCCTTAGATGCGGAGAGCGAGCGTGTCGTGCAGGCTGCGTTGAACGATTTGATGGACAAGACGCACATGACGACGTTGGTGATCGCTCATCGGTTGAGCACGGTTCGTCGCGCGGACAAGATTGTTGTTGTGAATGGCGGTCATGTTGTGGAAGAGGGCCCTCATGATGAGTTGGTCAGGATCGAAGATGGAATTTATCGCAAGTTGTACACGATTCAGGAAGAAAAGGCACAAGAAGAAGCCGAAGCTGCGGCGGCACTAATTCAAGTTGGCATCGATACTGACATGAAGATGGTCCGGAAACGGAGCAACAGGTCGGTTGGGAGCGACCGGTTTGTCGATGACGCCGTGTTGAAAGAAGTCAATGAGAACGAACCGCAAGGCAAGTTCACGATTGTCGACGCGTTGGAGTTTAGCCGACCAGAGCGCAAGTTTTTCGTCACTGGTTTGCTTGCTGCAGGCGTAAATGGGTTCTCAATGCCGTGCTCGGCAATTTTGATCAGCGAAATGGTTGCAAGTATGACGACTGCATACACCAACTATCAAACATACGGCCTTCACTCGTACCTGGACCACCTCTCAAGCGACGTTAGGGTATATGGGCTGTGCTACATTGGAGGCGCAGTGCTTCTGTTCATCACGAACGCTACACAAAACTTTTGTTTCCGATACATGGCTGAAAAACTGACATCAAGGCTGCGAGGGATTCACTTTTCAGCACTTTGTCGCCAAAATATCGCCTTCTTTGATGACAAGAAGAATGCCACAGGGGCCCTCGCTGCTGATTTATCAACAAACGCTACGAAAGTAGCGATGATTTCGGGAGATTCTCAAGGACGTGTTGTGCAGGCAGCGTTCACATTCGTTGCGGCGCTTGTAATTTCCTTTACGACCGGCAGTTGGTTACTTACTCTGGTGATGCTCGCCGTTTTTCCACTCCTTATCATCGGGCAAATGATCAGGATGCGGCATGTTCGTCACGGAAATGTGTTGTCCGACGAACTGGCGGACGTTGGAGCGCACGCATCTGAGGCGCTCACCAATATCCGAACTGTCGTTGCGATGGGCATGGAGACGTCGATGACTGACAAGTTCATGGATTTGCTCGAGGAACCTTTGACAAGTGGACGTCGTGAAGCGAGATTGAACGGAGTAGCGCTGGGGTTCAGCTCCTTCATTGTATTCGCGACGTACTCGCTCGTCTTTTGGTACGGAGGAAAGTTGGTCGACGGTGGTGATATCACGTTCGCGAAGCTCATTCGCACACTGATGGCAATCATGATGTCAGCTCAAGGTGTTGGCAGCGCTGCGTCATTTCTTGGCGACTCTGATAACGCTGTGAAAGCGGGTAAGGCAATCGTTGCAATCAAGAATCTGGAGCCGCCGATCGATTCCTTCGATGAATCTGGTCTTCGGCCTATTCACTTCGAGGGCAAGATTGAGTTCAAGAACGTCAGCTTCCGATACCCCACCCGACCTGAAGTCACCGTCCTCCGCAACTACAACCTCACCATCGAAGCTGGTCAGACTGTCGCGTTCTGTGGTCCAAGTGGCGGTGGCAAAAGCACTTGCGTCTCGCTCATCGAACGTTTCTACGACCCTGTCGATGGTCAAGTTCTCCTCGACGGCATCGACACCAAAGAACTCAACCTCAACTGGCTGCGCAGTCAGATCGGCCTCGTCGGACAGGAACCCACGCTCTTCATCGGCACCATCGCAGAGAACATCGCGTACGGACTGACGGACAAACCCACCCAACAGGACATCGAAGAGGCCGCCAAGATGGCCAACGCGCACGGATTCATCACCAAGTTCCCGGACGGCTACAACACGCAGGTGGGCATGAAGGGCGAGCAGCTGTCTGGCGGCCAGAAGCAGCGCATCGCCATTGCGCGAGCCATCTTGAAGAATCCCAACATTTTGCTGCTGGACGAGGCGACGAGCGCCTTGGACTCGGAGAGCGAGAAGGTGGTGCAGGAGGCTCTGGACAAGGTGGTGGCGTTGAAGCGGCGCACGACGATCATCATCGCGCACCGGTTGTCCACTATCCGCAAAGCGGACAAGATCTGCGTGGTGAGCGGCGGCAAGATCGCTGAGCAGGGCACACACCAGGAGCTGATCAATTTGAAGGGCATCTACGCAAAATTGGTGCAGCAGTCCGCGAATTGAATGGATTGAGAGCGTCTGTGAATAATAATGAAGAATGTGATAATGTGCTGGCATATATGTATTGAAGCTTGATCATGATGTGGTTGTGGGTGCTGCAAGCTAATAAATGTGCAAACGAGCCTAAAAGTAACTGCGAACTTCGCAGTGCGAAGACTTTTGCCTCTGGTCAGCATGCTTAGGTATACACAACTTGCTTTTACTTCGGCAATGCGCACCACACGCTGGCGGCAGAATGATTGCTGTAGTCGCAACCACTGACACGGTTAGGATTACCACAGTCACTTTGAGTCAATTACCCTATCACTACTAATCCACTGAAACAACATATAGAATCATATGAACATTTGCCTCAGTCCGGCACAATCATATCTTAACTCAGTGCGTATTCCGCCATAAGCATTGTGTACAACGACTAGGCGGCATCACAGTTGTCAATCCCGCAGTCATTCAGTCACTTCCAAACTCCCCACCACACACACAAGTCCACCCAAAGCTTCACCAACCAACTCTTCCAGCCTCATAAACCACGCGAACCACCCGCAGTTCCTCACCATGGCACCTCCTCCAGTCAAGACGGACGACATGGAAGCACCGACCACCAACTACAGTCAAGTGGTGACCCCCACTTCAACTGCCAAAGCCCCAACCAACTTCAAGAAGGACCCCGCCACCAGTGAACCTGAACATGACGACGACCAAGTACCGGAGACCGATGCAATCGAACCGACTGAGACCGTCGCGTTCTCGCAGTTGTACCGGTACGCCACCCCCACGGACAAGGCCCTGCTGGGTCTGGGCGTGGTCATGGCCGGAGTGGGCGGTGCTCTGTTCCCGTGCATGGCGCTCGTGTTCGGCAACGCCATCAACTCGTTCGCCCAGCCGGACGGCGGCGTGGACCGCGACGCGGTGAACTCTGCAGCCTTAGACTTCTTCCTCATCTCCGTTGCACTGTTCGTGACCGACTACTCGTCGGGGGTGCTCTTCGCCTACACGGCGGAACGGCAGATGAAGGAGTTGCGAGCTGAAGTGCTGAGGCACTTGCTGTACCTGGACATCAGTTGGTACGATAAGATCGACCCGCTGCAGCTTTCGAGTCGACTGACGGGGGACACGGTCAAGGTCAAGGACGGCATGGGCCAGAAGCTCGGCGACTCGGTCCGGTTCACCTGCCAGTTCTTCGCCGGCTATATCATCGGCTTCGTGCGCGGCTGGGACATCACGCTCGCCATGTCCTGCTTGATGCCCTTCATGGTCGGATCCATGGGCGTCCTGCTCAAGATCATGCAGAAGCGAGCTGTGCATGCGCAGCAGATGTACGCGGAGGCCGGCGCGGTCGCGGAGGAGACTCTCGGGTCCATTCGCACGGTGTCGTCGCTCAACGCCGAGAAGCGAGCGATCATCAAGTACAATGACCGTGCCTCGGCCGCAGAAGCGACCAATATTCAGGTCGGGAAGCTCTCTGCGATCGCCTTCGGGTTCTTCATTGGCTGCGTTTGGCTGATGTACGCCGTCGGGCTATGGTACGGCGGATCGAAAGTCGCGCTCGCCAAGGCCACACCTTCGGACGTGTTCCAGGCCTTCTTCGGGGTTTTGCTGGGAACGATGTCACTTGGTCAGATCAAGCCGAACCTTTCAGCTATCGCAGAGGCCAAGGGAGCCGCCGCACAGATCTACAAAATTCTCGATACTCCATCGGCTATTGATGCTTCAACCGAAGACTTTGGCGACAAGCCCGGCTCGTGTGTTGGACGCATCCAAGCCCTCAACATCAACTTCACCTACCCAAGTCGCCCCGATGTACAGATCCTCAACGACTACAACGTCACCATCGAACCTGGCCAAACTGTCGCCTTTGTTGGTGCCAGTGGAGGCGGCAAAAGCACTCTCATCGCGCTGCTCGAACGCTTCTACGACCCAAACAGCGGCTCCATTCTGCTCGACGGACGTGACATCAAGACGCTGAACGTAAAGTGGCTGCGCTCGCAGATCGGACTCGTGTCACAGGAGCCCGTGCTGTTCGCGACCACCATCTTCGAGAACATCGCGGCAGGCGGAGAAGGAATCACTCGTGAGCAGGTCGTGGCAGCGGCAAAACTGGCCAATGCGCACACATTCATCATGTCGTTGCCGGAGCAGTACGATACGCTGGTGGGCGAGAAGGGTGTGTCACTGTCCGGTGGCCAGAAGCAGCGCGTTGCCATTGCTCGGGCGATCGTGCGTGAACCGAAGATCCTGGTGCTGGATGAGGCTACTAGTGCCTTGGATGCGGAGAGTGAACGTATTGTGCAGGCTGCGTTGAACGATCTGATGGACAAGACGCACATGACGACGTTGGTGATCGCTCATCGGTTGAGCACGGTTCGTCGCGCGGACAAGATTGTTGTTGTGAATGGCGGTCACGTTGTGGAAGAGGGCCCTCATGATGAGTTGGTCAGGATCGAAGATGGAATTTATCGCAAGTTGTACACGATTCAGGAGGAAAAGGCTCACATAGAGGCTCAGGCTGCAATGGCGGATCCCGTTGATGATAATTGCGATGAGAGCCACATAGTCCGAAGTCGACGACAAAGCAGTCGTTCTGCTTATGATGATGAAGCTGGTCTCAAAGTGTTTGGTACTGAGTCCTTAGAAGACACAAGCTCGTCGAAGTTCTCGATTTTCGATGCCATTGCCTTCAGTCGACCGGAGCGAAAAGCTTTTGTGTCTGGGATCGTAGCATCCGCGATTATGGGTTGTGCTCTGCCTCTTTCAGCCGTTCTGATCAGTGAGCTGGTAGTGACGATGACTTCGAAGTACACCGAGTACCAGGCTTCACACGATAAATCTTCGCTGGACGATCTCAAGCACAACGTCATGGTCTACGGACTGTGTTACATTGGTGGAGCGATGGTAGTATTCGCCAGCGCCTTCGTGCAGAATTACGCCTTCAAGTACATGGCTGAGAAGCTCACCTCTCGCTTGCGTGATATCCATTTCACTGCACTTTGCCGCCAAAACATCGGTTTCTTCGACGAGAAGAAAAATGCTACGGGTGCTTTGACGGCAGATTTGTCGACAAATGCGACCAAGGTTGCTTTGATCTCTGGCGATTCACAAGGACGCGTTGTCCAAGTTATATTCACGTTTGCGGCGGCGCTGGTGATATCCTTTTCTCTCGGGAGTTGGTTGCTGACGCTGGTGATGCTGGCGGTGTTCCCGTTCCTAATCATGGGGCAAGCTGCGCGTGGAAAACACATGAAAACTGCTGGCGGTTTATCGGACGAACTATCAGAAGTCGGTGCTCACGCTTCGGAAGCTCTTAGCAACATCCGCACGGTGGCTTCTCTCGGCTTAGAGAAATCGCTTTCGGGGACTTTTTCGGATCTGCTTCAAGAACCGTTGACTCGTGGTCGTCGGGAAGCTCATGTCAACGGTTTTGCTTTGGGTTTTGGCTCCTTCATCCTCTTCGCAGCGTACGCGCTCGCATTCTGGTATGGTGGTAAACTCGTGGATGACGGTGACATCACGTTCAAACAGCTCATGCGGACTCTCATGGCCATCATGATGTCTGCTCAGGGAATTGGAATGGCTACAACCTTCATCGCGGATTCGGATCATGCTCTCAAGGCAGGAAAAGCGATCGTAAGCCTCCGCGACCGAGAACCTCCGATCGATTCCTTCGATGAATCTGGTCTTCGCCCTGCTCACCTCGAGGGCAAGATTGAGTTCAAGAACGTCAGCTTCCGATACCCCACCCGACCTGAAGTCACCGTCCTCCGCAACTACAACCTCACCATAGAAGCTGGACAAACGGTCGCGTTCTGTGGTCCAAGTGGCGGTGGCAAAAGCACTTGCGTCTCGCTCATCGAACGTTTCTACGATCCTGTCGATGGTCAAGTTCTCCTCGACGGCATCGACACCAAAGAACTCAACCTCAACTGGCTGCGCAGTCAGATCGGCCTCGTCGGACAGGAACCCACGCTCTTCATCGGCACCATCGCAGAGAACATCGCGTACGGACTGACGGACAAACCCACCCAACAGGACATCGAAGAGGCCGCCAAGATGGCCAACGCGCACGGATTCATCACCAAGTTCCCGGACGGCTACAACACGCAGGTGGGCATGAAGGGCGAGCAGCTGTCTGGCGGCCAGAAGCAGCGCATCGCCATTGCGCGAGCCATCTTGAAGAATCCCAACATTTTGCTGCTGGACGAGGCGACGAGCGCCTTGGACTCGGAGAGCGAGAAGGTGGTGCAGGAAGCTCTGGACAAGGTGGTGGCGTTGAAGCGGCGCACGACGATCATCATCGCGCACCGGTTGTCCACTATCCGCAAAGCGGACAAGATCTGCGTGGTGAGCGGCGGTAAAATCGCTGAGCAGGGCACGCACCAGGAGCTGATCAACCTGAAGGGTATCTACGCGAGACTCGTCCAGAAGGCAACGTCGTAGGGGGTTAGTACCTAGATGAATTTGCATATGCTGACTTTCTAAATGATACCCATCCGTAGATTCTGCTGCTGCTTATCATTTTTTTGATGGAAAACTTCACATTTGCTGATAGAGGGTTGTGTTTCAATGCAGATGCCACCGCCATCGTGTTGCCATCAATAGGGGATCAGACTGCGCGAGCTGCGCCGCAACTCCCAGCACGTGGTGCTTGTCGATTACGCGCGCTCGGACAGTCGTGGTAACGGCCCCGACTAAAACTAGCTAAGCTTTTAATGCTTTGGAACGCATTTGGTGGGGAGTAACTTTGGCGCGTGTGTGCATTCATTCATGACGGTGAGCACTTCCAGAAGAATCTCGCCGCCATCACCGCGCGACACCTCGTTACTGGACGGATCGGCGTAAACTAGCAAAGTTGAAACCACCTGATCAGGACAGAAGGTTTCCCCTTATAGTATAGGGCATCACTGTCTTACCGCGAGGCACCGCAGAGCTTCTCGTCTCACACTTCAATTGGCCCTGGTCCCCATAAAGCTCATCTCGCTCAATCTCTCAATCGGATCCAGTCGCCAATGTCGCCGCCTCAACTCCACCCGGAGGTGGTAGAACCTGGAGACGGAACCGAGCTCGCTGCGCAGCATGACTACGTTCAAGTGATCACCCCGCGTGCTAATGCGTCTGTCGGTAATGTCACCGCGGAGACCTCCAAAGCCGCTCGGAAGTCTGACGCTAACAACAGCGTGGCCCCGGAACCCGAAGCTGCTACGACGGACAAGAAGAAGAAGCCCCCACCTACGATCCCGTTCCGGCAGCTGTACCGCTATGGCACGGTCACTGATAACCTGCTCCTGTCGTTCGGTGTTCTGATGGCCGGTGTCAACGGGGCGTTGTTCCCGTGCATGGCATTGGTGTTCGGTGAGGCTATCGGAGCATTCGCACAGGCGAACGGCGGCGTGGATATGCACGCGGTCAACCAGGCCTCGCTAGACTACCTCTACATCGCCGTCGCGCTGTTCATCACCGACTACATTGCGTACGTGGTGTTCGTCAACTCGTCCGAGAGGCAGATGAAGGCGCTGCGAGACGCCGCGTTCAAGCACATGCTGCACATGAACATCGGCTGGTACGACAGCAGCGACCCGTTGACTCTGTCGAGCCGCCTCACGGGCGACACGGTGAAGATCAAGGACGGCATGGGCCAGAAGCTCGGCGACTCGGTCAAGTACACTTGCCAATTCATCACTGGCTACGTTATCGGCTTCGTGCGCGGGTGGGATATGAGTCTCGTCATGGCGTGCGTTATGCCCTTCATGGTGGCGTCGCTGGGTGTCCTGATGACGAGTCTGCGTAAACGAGCAGTGCACTCGCAGCAAATGTACGCGGAGGCTGGTGCGGTGGCGGAGGAGACGCTGGGTTCCATTCGTACGGTGTCATCACTCAACGCGGAAAAACTCGCGATCAACAAATACAACGACCGCGCCGCCAAAGCTGAGGAAACCAACATTCAGATGGCCAAGTTCTCGGCTTGCGTCTTCGGCCTCTTCATGTGCAGCATCTGGCTCATGTACGCAGCGGGTCTCTGGTACGGAGGATCGAAAGTTGCTCACGGCAAAGCATCCCCGAGCGAGGTGTTCCAGTCTTTCTTCGGTGTCCTGATGGGAACGATCTCGCTTGGCCAGATCATGCCTAACATTTCCGCCGTGGCTGAAGCTAAGGGTGCTGCTGCTCAAATCTACAAAATTCTGGACACGCCCTCCGGCATTGACGCCTCGAGAGATGACGAAGGAGACAAACCGGATTCGTGCTTTGGCCGCATTCAAGCTGTTGGCGTTAACTTCACCTACCCGAGTCGCCCCGATGTGCAGATCCTGAATGACTACAACGTCACCATCGAGCCTGGCCAGACTGTCGCGTTTGTCGGTGCCAGTGGCGGCGGCAAAAGTACTCTGATATCACTCCTCGAACGGTTCTATGATCCGAATGAGGGCACCATTCTGCTCGATGGACGCGACGTGAAGACTCTCAACATCAAGTGGTTGCGCTCGCAGATCGGCCTTGTATCGCAGGAACCTGTCCTCTTCGCTACTACCATTTTGGATAACATCGCAGCTGGTGGCAACGGCATCACTCGTGACCAGGTCGTTGCAGCCGCCAAGCTGGCCAACGCGCACAACTTCATCATGACGCTGCCTCAGCAGTACGATACACTGGTGGGCGAAAAAGGTGTGTCATTGTCGGGAGGTCAGAAGCAGCGCGTTGCCATTGCTCGGGCTATTGTCCGCGAACCGAAGATCTTGGTACTGGATGAGGCGACTAGCGCGCTGGACGCAGAGAGCGAGCGCGTTGTGCAGGCTGCATTGAACGATCTGATGGACAAAACTCGCATGACGACGTTGGTCATCGCACACCGGCTGAGTACAATTCGTCGCGCGGACAAGATTGTAGTCGTAAACAGCGGCCATGTTGTGGAAGAAAACACTCACGACGAGCTAGTGGTAATCGAGGATGGCATTTACCGCAAGTTGTACACTATTCAAGAAGAAAAGGCCCAGGAAGAAGCCCAGGCTGCAGCGACAGCCTTGGCCTTAGCTGAAGACGGTGAACCACGGTCGAACATGATGCAAAGACGCAGTAGCCGATCGGTGGTCAGTGAGCACTTGGATGAAGAAAAGAAGGCAAATCAAGTGGACGCAGCGGATTCCAACAAGACGTTCACGATTTTTGACGCCATGGCTTTTTCTCGGCCGGAGCGACCAGCATTCGTTGTCGGCATTATCGCCGCTGCTGTAATGGGCTGCGCTCTTCCGAGCTCGGCTATCCTAATCAGTGAGCTGGTGGCAACCATGACCAAGAACTACACGCTCTACAAGGTATCTCATGACGAGTCTGCTCTCGATCATCTCAAACATGATGTCATGGTGTATGGATTGTGCTATGTCGGTGGTTCGCTTGTGATGTTCCTTGCTGCAGCTCTGCAGAACTACTGCTTCAAGTACATGGCTGAGAAGCTCACGTCTCGACTGCGAGACATTCACTTCAGTGCCCTTTGCCGACAGAATATTGGCTTCTTTGACGAGAAGAAAAACGCTACTGGAGCTCTAACCGCTGATCTGTCGACGAACGCAACCAAAGTTGCCCTGGTCTCCGGTGACTCGCAGGGCCGTGTTGTCCAGGCTATCTTCACATTCGTTGCAGCTCTGGTGATTTCGTTCACGACCGGAAGTTGGTTGCTCACGCTGGTGATGCTGGCCGTGTTTCCGTTCTTGATTGCTGGCCAAATGGTCCGCATTCGCCAACTGAAGTCATCAGGGCATTTGTCCGATGAGCTTTCTGAGGTTGGTGCGCATGCGTCGGAAGCCCTCAGCAACATTCGGACTGTGGTGTCGCTTGGATTGGAGAAATCAATTTACACGAAATTCTCGAACTTGTTGGAGGAACCTTTGGCTAGTGGACGTCGTCAGGCTCAGCTGAATGGCGTTGCACTGGGCTTCAGCTCGTTTATCCTCTTCGCAACGTACTCGCTCGTGTTCTGGTACGGCGGAAAGCTGGTGCACGACGATAAAATCAACTTCAAGGAGCTCATGCGAACGCTCATGGCCATCATGATGTCGGCGCAAGGAATCGGCAATGCTACTTCTTTCATGGGGGAATCTGACAACGCGCTGAAGGCGGGTAAAACAATTGTGGACTTACGTGATCGGAAGCCTCCGATTGATTCATTCCAGGAAAGTGGACGTCGCCTTGATCAATTGCAAGGTAAAATCGAGTTCAAGAATATCCTCTTCCGATACCCCACCCGGCCTGAAGTCACCGTCCTCCGCAACTACAACCTCACCATAGAAGCCGGCCAGACTGTCGCGTTCTGTGGTCCAAGTGGTGGAGGCAAGAGTACCGGTGTATCTCTCATCGAACGTTTCTACGATCCTGTCGATGGTCAAGTTCTCCTCGACGGCGTCGACACCAAAGAACTCAACCTCAACTGGCTGCGCAGTCAGATCGGCCTCGTCGGACAGGAACCCACGCTCTTCATCGGCACCATCGCAGAGAACATCGCGTACGGACTGACGGACAAACCCACCCAACAGGACATCGAAGAGGCCGCCAAGATGGCCAACGCGCACGGATTCATCACCAAGTTCCCGGACGGCTACGACACGCAGGTGGGTATGAAGGGTGAGCAGCTGTCTGGTGGCCAGAAGCAGCGCATCGCCATTGCGCGAGCCATCTTGAAGAATCCCAACATTTTGCTGCTGGACGAGGCGACGAGCGCTTTGGACTCGGAGAGCGAGAAGGTGGTGCAGGAGGCTCTGGACAAGGTGGTGGCGTTGAAGCGGCGTACGACGATCATCATCGCGCACCGGTTGTCCACTATCCGCAAAGCGGACAAGATCTGCGTGGTGAGCGGCGGTAAGATCGCTGAGCAGGGCACGCACCAGGAGCTGATCAAACTGAAGGGCATCTACGCAAAGTTGGTGGAACATGCTGTGAACTAGGCAGAAGACGCATAGGTAAGTTAGATAAAAAAGCACACGATTTATTTTTTTTGTATGAAAGCGGTGGACTGAGTTACAATCTCTAGTAAGCATAGTCCTCATAAAAAAAATGTTTCAAAAAAAGTTGTGCTTGACTGTTGACATTCCCTTATAGCGAGTAGTCACTGTACTTTCTACAACATTTGCGCTACAATTCCCTATAGCAAGGTGACACAGTACTTTCTACAAAATTCGCAAACGTCACATTTCAAATTACCTTTTGGTCGATGAACGCGACGCCGTCGCCGCGGCCTGCGCGCGCTCGGAAGCGGCCGCGCGACTCGCTGGAGACGGACGAGGACGACCACGTGCTGGACGAGATGCTGGTGGAGCTGGGCATCCCAGATAGCGGCTCCAAGAAGAAGAAGAAGAAGAAGAACCAACGGAACGAGAACAGTTCTTCTCCTTCCGTGGAGGTCATCGAGCTGCTCACGCCGCCTCGGAGCCCAAAGGAGAAGAATAAGAAGACGCAGAGTGATGGTCCTTCTTTCGTGGACTTGACCACGTCGCCGTCGTCCCCCAGCCCATCTCCCTTGGTATCAATTGGCTACACTAGTACAGTACGCTCAAGTGTTGCAGTTGCAGTGGACGGAGAGGAGACGCTCGCAGTCGAGGAACAAGAACGAGAAGAAGAACGAGAACAAGAGGAGGAGCAGGAGGAGATTTCGTTCTCGTATTCTCTAACGGGGTCTCCGCCGCCGTTCATGTATTCGCTGCCAGCGGAAGGTTCTCCTCCTTCTCTTCCTCCTCCTCCTCCTCTTGTAGATGTTGCTCCTGTTGCTTTGAACTCGGACTCCGATTCGCCTGAAGTTTTGTCACCGGAGTTGGCGACGGGTGCGAGGCGACGAGTTTTCCCGGATGAGAGAAAGAGAGTAGGGGCGAAGCAGGCGAGGAGATTGTCGGGCAGGTTGAGAGATCTGCACTCCGAGACGGTCAGGAGCAGTGGAGGAGTAGGGAAGAGGAGGAAGGAGAGTGGAGTAACGCGTATTGCTGAGGTTGAACTGGTTGGTACCGGGGCGGCGCCGTCACCTGCAAGACCCAGAACCGGAGCTTCACCGGCCAAACCGAAAAGAGCAGCGAAAAGCGGTTCGACTCCGGCTGCTGGAGATGTGATGACGGTGGTGCAGATGGAGCGCTCGCTGGACACGTCGGCGGCAGGAGACAGCATCCGCAGCGCGTTGAAGGACCACGTGTACAATGGTAAGCACGTGCCGTTCACAGTGGCGACTGCGATGAACTGCCTCATGCCGGGAGTTATTCGGTGGGAGCGACGGGAGAACAGTAGCTCCCACTACTCGTGCGCTATCTACTATGAAGCCGATGCATTCCTGGACATGATAATCCAGAAGAGTTACATAGAGTTGGTGGCTGCGGTTCGCTATCTTCAGTCATTGGTGCCAAACTATCAGGAGCAGATTCAAAAGCGCGCCAGCCTGGTGAAGACGACGAAGAACCGAGTAAGTTTTTCGTTATTGTCGAAGGCATGGATCGCGCTCTCATCGAGCTCAAGAAGCAACAGAAACAGAAGGGGAAGAAGAACGGATCAACTCCTAGTACGTCGTCAACCTTTTCCAGTTCGCTGATGGTCTCATTCGCGGACTTGCACGAAGTGGCGTTCCAATTGTTCATGGACCTGGGAACTCACACGAAGTTTACGTGTGATCTGGATGCTACGGCGAATTACGTGGCGTTGTTGACTCGCGAGTTCGTTGTCGCTGCCTCACGCCCATCCGCTCTCGAGGATTTCCTGGAGTCTGTTCCTCGGAATAACTCGTTTCGAGTGACTCGCACGGGGGCTACTGCCAGTCCATGTGCCAACGCGTGGCTGCGAATGCTCCAAGTGATTCCAGGCGTGAGTGAGGACAAGGCGCAGTGTCTGCTTGACCACTTTCCTACCTATGGCAGTTTAATGCGTGCCTATCGAGACCCGAGCTTATCTCGTGCCCAGAAGGAGGATCTGGTTGCTGACAAGCTCCACGACGCGCGCATTCAACGAGCTTTGTCCAAGCGCATCTACACAGTTTTTTATGAGCCGAATCCAGACGCGATAATTTAGTGCCGTATCAGATTTAGCTTACGGCAATGATTCTCTGAGGGAGTATCCCAGCCTTTCTTCGGTGTCTTGGTGGAAAAATCTCGCTACCGTCGCGGCCGCTGCACAAACTACTGTTCGGATGTCTTCACCGCGCCAACCTGATTGCGACTTGGTTGCTGTTATTCTTCGGCGGCATGTTGTGCAGTAAGATATATTGGCTCTACGTCAGGCACGCAATGGTTCCTGGGCATGACTGTCATCAGTTTGGTCGTCGGTATCTGTGTCGATACTCCCTTGCAGCATCTTCGACAGCCGAGGGTGTGCCGCCTGTGTCGGATCGCGATACGTGTGGAATGCCCCCAAGAAACCCAACCTGCTAACAAGAGCGCTCAAGCCTTGTTCATCTTGCGGCATTACAGTGTAAGTCTTCTTGGAACGGCAGGCGCGTGGCTCCTCTTCGACATGGTGTTCGACGCCCAAAACCTTTCTCGGCCAGATCTTGTCCGTAGCTGGCGTCAAGGATGCTTCACTTCAAGTTGTTACTACCGTGAGCGCCTTCGTCGCGTTGATGGCGCTCCCCGGATACTACGTGTAAGCCTGGAGTGTGTGAAGCTGCTAGCCGCTGTAAAGGATGGGCTGTCGTCGTCAATCTAGGGTAGTATCCAATTACACAGGAACAGAACAGGCATCACCCTTATGGGCAATTTCAATCAAGGATCAAAGATGAAGAAACATACACTCGACTTTTTGTCGCCTTCCACTTGTGTTTTGAAGAGACTCGCAAACGGATAGTAGATCGCCTTCGCTGCGGAGTTTGCTTTGGTACGCGATGGCTAAAAAGATATCGTTCCAGGCTAAAACAGAAGTTCGTCGTGAGCTTTACATGCTTCCCATCTAGGTTCTTCTCGGAGAATGGCACGTGCGCGAATTGCCGTCAACAGCCAGGCCTTGTTACGTTTCCCTCCGCTTTCTTCGAGTCGACGTAGTGTAGCTCATCATGTATTAATACTAAGTAGTACCTAGTAAGTACATGGTCCGACACAACTAGAACCAAGCAGAGATTCAAGTCGAAGTGCACCGCTTCAGCAATGCTGCTGAATCAGCATCCATCCAGCTTGTCGGAAGCTACGTCGACCCCTGGAGTTGCCAGCAACCTGAAGAGCGTCGTGTTGAACCCTGTCGAATTGCGTCACGCAATATAGACATGGTGTTCGACGCCCAAAACCTTTCTCGGCCAGATCTTGTCCGTAGCTGGCGTCAAGGATGCTTCACTTCAAGTTGTTACTACCGTGAGCGCCTTCGTCGCGTTGATGGCGCTCCCCGGATACTACGTGTAAGCCTGGAGTGTGTGAAGCTGCTAGCCGCTGTAAA
Source organism: Phytophthora cinnamomi (assembly GCF_018691715.1). Classification (NCBI taxonomy): domain Eukaryota; phylum Oomycota; class Peronosporomycetes; order Peronosporales; family Peronosporaceae; genus Phytophthora; species Phytophthora cinnamomi. The sequence continues at coordinate 49,052 of NW_027150989.1, forward strand.
GGATGGGCTGTCGTCGTCAATCTAGGGTAGTATCCAATTACACAGGAACAGAACAGGCATCACCCTTATGGGCAATTTCAATCAAGGATCAAAGATGAAGAAACATACACTCGACTTTTTGTCGCCTTCCACTTGTGTTTTGAAGAGACTCGCAAACGGATAGTAGATCGCCTTCGCTGCGGAGTTTGCTTTGGTACGCGATGGCTAAAAAGATATCGTTCCAGGCTAAAACAGAAGTTCGTCGTGAGCTTTACATGCTTCCCATCTAGGTTCTTCTCGGAGAATGGCACGTGCGCGAATTGCCGTCAACAGCCAGGCCTTGTTACGTTTCCCTCCGCTTTCTTCGAGTCGACGTAGTGTAGCTCATCATGTATTAATACTAAGTAGTACCTAGTAAGTACATGGTCCGACACAACTAGAACCAAGCAGAGATTCAAGTCGAAGTGCACCGCTTCAGCAATGCTGCTGAATCAGCATCCATCCAGCTTGTCGGAAGCTACGTCGACCCCTGGAGTTGCCAGCAACCTGAAGAGCGTCGTGTTGAACCCTGTCGAATTGCGTCACGCAATCTGCGGCAATGCCCGTAGCGTCAAGGATATCAAAAACTCATGTCGGGTACTGGTGCACTTACGCAAGGACATGGCGCCAGCTCGCAATCGTTGTGTCCTCCGTGTAAAGGCCCACACGACAGTTGACGGGCGGTCTCCGATCCACAAACCACTTTTGCTGATCACGGCTCGCTCGCCAAGTGCGATTTTCGGTGACACATCCACGGTCCCACTTCAGATATGTACGACACCTTCAATGCTCGATCCCTGTAGCGTGGGGCTGACATAGCGTTCATAGGAGAGGGTCGACTTGCACTCATTCTTCAATTGACCGGCGGCAGCAACATGAACGCGGGCGAGGGATATCGCGGACAAATTCCGTTCCGGCCGCTGCAATTGACCTACGCGGAGCAGGAGCGGTGTCAGGAGCTCACTCTGCAGCTGCTGGACCGAACGTTGCGAAGCTACGACGAACGGGACGCCACCACGACTGGCGCCCCTCGACATACGCCGCGCCACCACTCGAACCTCGACAGTGCGCGCTGGAAGCGCCACAAGACGCAGGAGAATGCGTCGCTGTATTCGGAGCGCGATCACGGCGGACGCCGAGACCTGCACATGCCCGGGGACAACTGGCAGAGCCCCGCCGTGCTGCTTGCTGTGGGGAACATCCAGACCTGCTTGGACGACGTCATGTTCGGGCTCACCACGCAGACGTTCGGGGACATGTGTGTTCGCGCGGCGTCCACTGCACCACATGACGTGAGTGGCGCCACGTTAGCGAAACTGTCGGGACCGACGGAGGAGGACCCTTTCCAGAGCCTGAACGTCATGTGGATGGTGGGCGAGCAGGGCTGGCCGCTGAGCATGATCGTGCGCCCGAGAGACTTCGTGATCTTGTCGGCATCGGGGATCATCACGCGCGCGAATGGGGATCGAATCGGGTACGATCTAGTGCAACCAGCTCAGTTGCCACAGCTGCCGGAGCTTCCGAAACCCATGACCAGAGGCAAATTGATGTATGGCGCACTCTACCGAGAGCTACAGGACGGGACGGTCGATGTCTACATTCAATTGTACGTGGAGACCATGGGGCATATCATGGATGCGATCGTGATGAACGCGATGTGGATCGGGGTGCTGGGGTTTTGGGAGGCGCCGAGGCTATCGGAAGAGAAGAAGCTGCAGTGGTGTATTTTGAACGCCATGAAGAACCCGGGAAGTAAACAAAAGCGGATAGTGACTGGAGCTTGGGCAGATCTGTCGTGTTGTGGTGTCTGCAAAGGCCGCCTTAAGCACTTTAGTCGCAGTCGGGATGGCCTGCCAAGTGCTAGCAACTCCTGTGCGGTATGTGCGACGCTGTTGTGCTCGAAATGCCGGGTGAAGAAGTCATTCAAAGTTCTAACCGGCCGAAGCAAGGGTTCACTGACTCGGAGTGTGCACGTCGTTGTATGTCACTTATGCCTGACATCCGTTCATCAACAAAGTGCGGCAGAAATGGCATGGCAGCAGAATCGACAGCGGTTGATGTCATCCGATGAAAGTACGGACAGTAACTGTCCTACGTGGGGACTTTTAGAAGATGCCGCCACTCCATTATGGACACCAGGGAGATACTTTTCAATCTCCGAGACGTCGTTCAGCTGTTCGGATCGTGGAGATGCAAGGAGCACGTTTAGTGCTTAGCGAAAAGAATCAGCAAGTGATGAAGACTTTTTTTTTATTGTAATCGCTTAGTAAATGTGTGGACTTAGTTAATGATCGTCGTGTGTGATCACGATTCAACACGCAAAGATTGATACGCTCGGGATCCCCCACCGCAATGTCCTCTTCGGGTGGTACCCACGAGTTCCGCATCTCGCGAGCAAACAGGCGAAGCTGGATCATGCGCTGCGCAAAGAACTTGGTGTCTTCGTGGTATTGCCGCCGAGCTTTCTCAGCCATCGCCTCGCGCTTCGCCGTGTTGGTGTGTTTCAGGACGTACTCCACGGACTCACAGAGGTCTTCAGCTGAAAATTTGGCCACAAGTCCATCAACGGATCGGAGCCCGTGAGTGCCTTGGTACGCGCCTCCAAGTAGCATGTCTGGGTGGGACTCGCGCTTAGTCTTCACGAGAACGCCCATGTCCTTCGACGAGATGAGTTCGTTCATCGGATGAGCGTCGGTGGTGATAATGACGCCCCCAGATGCTCTCGCTTGGTCGATGTAGTGGCCGTAACCTTCTTGGGTGCTTGGGCACAAGAAAAACGATGTCTCGGCCAGTACTTGCCCGAAGCCCACGGCGTCCATCCGCTTGCGGATGAGATTGACGTTGGGGGCTTCGAGAATTGCGTCATCGTAAGTGGCTTGGAATTTCTCCCCGTATATGTTTTCATGCACATACAGATCCAAGGGTGGGAAGTTTGGGTGTGACAGCCAGCAGTCGAGTACCTGCTCGGTGCCTTTGTACGGACTCCATTGCCAGCACACAAAGCAACACTTAGTCATCTCACGAAACCATAGCAACGTACTAAGTACTCGCCTTAAACACGCACCTGGAGCCAGCCGTGTGTGTGAATCGTACTTTGGCAAAGTTTTTCCGCCTCACATTCTCCTCTCCGAGCATCTCAGCGGCGTGTGCTGCAGAATCCGAGGACGTGAACCTGGTATAAAAGACTTTAGCATCGCGCGGGTTCCCCTCCTGCGCGTACCAGGCCTTGACGCGCTGGTCGCACGCCAGCGTCCTGCAGATGACGGCGTCCACGGTCCAGTACTCCTGCGCCGTGAGCTCGCGCATCTCGATGTTGGGCATGATGTACACGGGTTTGGACCGCGGCCACTCGGAGCGGTCGGGCCTCGAGTCCCAGTAATGATTAAAGAACAGCATCGGCGTGAGCGGACACAGCTCGTAGTACATGACGCTGCGGTTCGTCTCCGGGTCCCAGAAGTGGTCCTCCAGCGCCCACAGCGGCAGCAGCCTCGAGCGCAGAACTGTGACCACAGTCCAGCAGTCAGCATCCAACTTATAAAACTTAAAAAAGCACACACGCTAATGTTGCCCTCCCTACATTTGGCGAAGGCGACTGCGTCTTCGCAGTACCCGAGGCCTCGGATCCCATCGGGCAGGTAGATGTCCACGTCGGGGCACTGCTTGAGTTGCTCGACGACCCTCGGGTCGCCCCTGTCCAGCAACGTAGCCTGCTTATGTCCGACGTCGTCGTCGGGCGCGCCGTGCTGCCACGGGATGACGGTCTGCTTCTTGGCCGTGCAGGCCGCGTGCAGCCAACTCAGGTGCTCGCGCTCCGCCAAGGGCACGTCACCGTCAGCGCTCGTCATCCAGTGTGGCACGTCGATGCGTGCGAACTCGGCGTCCTCCAGGTCCGGCGGGGACAGGGCGAAGCGCTGCGCGTCCTCGGGCACCTGCACGAGCCGGCGGTGCGTCGAGAAGCGCGCGCGGCGGATCAGCAGCAGCTCCAGCAGCAAAAAGCCCGCGGCGTAGAGCAGCAGCAGCGGCCCGAGGCGCCACGACGGGCGGCGAGCCGCGGAGCGACTCGCTGGAGCTGCAGCGGGCGGCACGGGCGACGCCTTGAGCGTCACGGAGCGCAGCTCGCGCTTCATGTTCAGCAACTCAAGTGAGACCGTGTGTGGACGGTAAGGCGCTGCTTGAAGAATGCCATGACGTCGCCAAAACTGAAGAAGGGAGATGGGCACCCTCGGATCGACCAATCGCAGGCCGCGAAGCGTGAGTAATATGGGTGCCGACTTGGCCAGAGTATCCACTCTGGATTCGAACGGCAAGACGTGGAGTTTTGCGATGTTCAAGGCACAGCACAAGGAGAGCGAGGGCCACTTACTTGCCGATGCTTAAATGTAACCTGGATGTCGGCTGGGTTGGAGGGATTGATGCTCGCCCCCTACAGTTCGGAGCTGCAAGTTTGGACACCGCCCTAATGCGGTTGTGGAAACGTACCTTGACTTGAGGTATACTTCAACTGTCGATGACGAAGATGTCTACGGCTCGCTCCTCGACGCGCGGACAGTGGGGGATCAGATATGAGTCTACTGGTATCTGTTGCTGCAGCGCAAACCCCAGAGAGTTAGTTTCCCCGTTACGATTTACTCGGGTGTTTCTCGTTGAAGCAATCGATGATCAACAAATGCTAGCGTCCTCCATCGTGGATGTTAAAGTCCACCTACGGCCGTATAGGAACCTCAGAGTAAATGCCGTGATCTTTGCTGCACCAGCCAGCTGGATGCACCACAACATACTTTCGAAAAAAACATGAATCACAGAGGTATTAAACCGAAAGCAGAGACTGGTCTGCGTATATTTTCCACGGAAGCACCTTGGACTTGTCTTCCACAAGGCTAGTATTGTATCCGTACTGAGCGACAATAGCGTGTTTGCTTGGAAACGTACTTGTCATGAGAGAGCGGCGATAAGAACGTACAGGGCCCAGCCGACAATTACCAGTTAGTGATGGCAATCGAAATTAAACGTTAATATCAGTTATTTTACAAAGGAGGGTTATTAATCGTTAATAATCCATTTTAACAGTGAACATCAAACAAGTGATATATCCAATCAAAAATAAAGGTTAACTTTCAACTCAGTTCCGATCAGCGTCAAGGCCAGCAATGCCAGCGGCTCGAAGATCTGCTGCACCCCAAGACGGACATCAAGTCTTGCGCCGGTGCTACAACTGCCGTCACGAACAGCACCTGAAGCAGCACTAAGCCGACAGGCAGGACTAGCGTGAAGGCCAACATCAGCAGTGCCAAGACAGGCGCCAATAGCACCACAAACGTCACCGCCGATAACGCCACAAGACCGGCGCCGACGTCTACAACTACGTCCCCAAGGAGCAAAAGGACTAATACTTCGACTCGTACTCGCACTTCGGTATCCATGAGGAGATGATCAATGCCATGACGTACGTCATCATCACCCTGACCTGTTCAAGGGCTTGGTCGTGCTGGACGTGGACTACGGCACGGGCATTCTGTCTATGATTGCCGCTAAAGCCGGCACCAAGCACGTGTACGGCGTCGACTGCTCGGGCATCCTGACGCAGGCGCGCGAGATCGTCAAGGCCAACGGCTTCGCCGACAAAATCTCTCAGGGTAAGATGCAGGAACTAACGCTCCCCGTGGACAAGGTGGACATCATCATCTCCGAGTGGATGGACTACTTCGTGCTCTACGAGTCCATGCTGGGAACGGTGCTGTACGCGCGCAACAAGTACCTGGTGCCCGGCGGCCTCATGTTCCCGGACCACTCAACTACCTACATCGGAGCCATCGATGACGGTGAGTACAAGACCGAGAAGCTCGACTTCTGGGAAAACGTCTACGCCTTCGACATGAGCTGTATCAAAAACATCGCCAAGATCGAGTCGCTCGTGGACACCGTGGGTAGCGACGCGCTGCTGTCGGACGTGTGCCCCCATCCTGGATATGGACCTGACCAAGGTGACAAAGGAGGAGCTTGCCTTCTCGTCCACGTTCAAGCTCACGGCCTTCCGCCAGGACTTCTGCCATGCGCTCGTGGCCTACTTCGACTGCACTTTCTCGGCCGCGCACAAGAAGATCAGCTTCTCCACGGCTTCAAGGCCGACTACACACACTGGAAGTAGACCGTGTTCTCCCTGGAGGGTGAGCTGGCCTGAAGCTCCGGCGACGTGATCGAGGGCGAGTTCGCCTGTAAACCCAAAGCGGCCAACCCGCGCGACATGAACATTGACATTCACGCGTGCTTCGACGGCGTCAGCGGCTCGTACAACAAGTTCAAGCTACACTAAGCTACGCCGTCAAGCTTCGGAGCCCCATACATTAGCTTCCTATGTTACTACCGCATGCAGCTGAGTAGACTAGAAACTTAAACGCCTCTTTGAATGAAAGACAAACTTACGCGAACATTTTCATCCTCGCTCGCTCGTCGTTCTTGAACAACGACGAATTCTGCAGCTATTTTGTTTGACACACACGCTCCACACGCTTTTGAGTTACAGGGGTCGTGAACGCGTCAGCTTCCTCCATTGTTCGTGGAGCTGCTACCCTTTCCGCCCTTAGTTCCAATTCAGTTGGTATCGCCTGGGTAAAACTAGTAGCTGGAACGCTAGCAGTTACCAAAATGTCGCCGTCATCATCGCAATCGCTGTCATCGCTGAAATCACTATCGTCGCAGGCATCAGGGAAAATTGATACATGATGTGATTCACCTCGGACTTCCTCGCAATGTTAGTGTGCACAAACACGAGCTTGTTGACTCGCTCAGGTGTGAGACGATTGCGTAGCTTCGTGTGGATGAACCCGTGAATGCTCCAGCTCCGCTCACTTGATGCCGACGAGGTTGAGATAGACAACAATAACTTCGCGAATTGCTGCACCAGGCAATACTTCTTGTCGGGTAGCGACCACCAATTCAGAGGGCTGTAGCGAATATTTTCTCTAAGATCCTCCCCTGTCCAACTGCATTTCTCTAAGACAAACTCCTGCAGCTGTTCATGGAAAGCACCTTCGAGGTCCTCCTCCACCATACCTAACTCCTTGGCGAGATTCATGGCAGAATTGATCAACGCCTTTGCGTCGTGGCCATCCATGGACTTCGTCTGATCGAGCATGTGCGCAATTCCGAGCGGCGCCCAGCATATTTTCTTCTGACAGTTCTCAATAGCATTCAGCACATCTTTTTGCAGCCCCGCACTGCATCCTTCCAAGGTCTTAGTGTAGATTGCGTGGTTACGCAGCCACTGAAACTGGTGACACACCAGTGATATGCTGCAGTTGTCGCGCTCAAATGCGGCAAGACTAACGTTTATGGGGTGGATGAACTTCACCGCCAGTGTTGCATGCTCCCAGAATTTGTCGTCCTTGAAAATTGTTAAGGCTTCATCCAGGTCCGACCCCTTGTAGTTGTTGAGAAATGTCGTGTCAGCGAAGATTGCGGCGATGACATCTCGATTTTGAACGACGTTGGCAATGCATTTCTCGTGCGTATACCAACGTGTAGCCACCTTCAGCGAGAGAAGTCGACGCTTTTCACCTTTGTTCTTAAGTTGTTTATGGATATCACGGAACCGAGACCAAAGACCACGCCGCTCCTTGATAAAGCGGACTAGTTTCTGAGCTTTCTCAAGCACATTCCTGAAAAACGTCATCCTGAAAATGTCCTTCACCAACAGGTTCATTCAACGCGCTGTACAACCAGTGCAAACCATGCCCGGGCGCTCCTTCCGAACCAGCTTCCACGCTTTCTTCATGTTGACGGCGTTATCGGTCACTACAGCGGAGACAACATTTCTACCAACAGCGACCTGAACCTCCTGTATCGCAGCCAGAATTGTATCTGCTATGTAGTGCCCCGTGTGCACTTCAGCCATCATATTGATAGATTTCCAGAAAATGGGCGGAAGCTTCGGATTCACGAAGACAAAATTAATGATGCTATCTCCGTTCACATTTGACCACCCATCCGCCACAAGGTTCCACTCCGTAGCACCACGCATAATCGCAATAATTCTGACTAATTCGCGCTGAAAAAGCATATCCAGCAGCCGGCCCGAAATCTGGCGACGAGAAGGCAGCTCGTAGTCAAACATGGCTTGAAAATGAGGGTCATCAATTACTCGGAATGGAATACCTGTTGCGATAAATCCCATTGCAACTCTCAGGAAATTTTCTTCTTGTTGCTGATTGAGCGACTTGAGAGAAGACCTTCGTTGTTTTTTGCGTGAGCTAGTTCGTGGTGATGCGCTTTTAGGCGTACTGAACAAGTGTTTGGTCGTTGGCGGGGAGCTACTGGTCGTAGTCCGACGTGGCTTAGGTGGAGTCACCAGTTTTTCAGCCCTTTGATGACGACGCTGCGAACCGTACTCCAGCCATCGCGCTTTTGACTCCGCGTTAAGCCGGTCACACTTAAGCACGTGCCGTAGCATGTTACGGGACGGCTGCGCGTTCTTCACGATCACTCCGCACGTGTTGCAACTAGCATCTGGGTGGGGCTTTTCACCACATACACGAGCAACAGCTACGCCGAACAGACCGCAAATCTCATGCTGCGGTGGTGCCATTGCCACTCAAGGCTCAGAACCAGGTCCGGTCACGAGTAGCAGCGGTTAAAGGTAATGTTCTCACACTTCTAGCCAAGCGAAGCGACCCTCGGCGCCGTTGACGAGTGCGCTGGCGACGATCGTTGTGTCGGCGGCGTGCCCCGTGAACTGGATGTACGTTTCCGGATCGTTTGTAGACGGAGGAACTTCAGCCCCGAGTCCCCAGGGACAAGCGACGCATTTGGACACGGAGAAGTGCGTGGGTGTGTATGGGGACGACTGCGCGGTTCCGTGCGTCTGCTGCACTTGGAGGGCTTGGCCGAGAACGAGTACAGCAGCTCCTCTTGCCGGCGGCGGTTGAGCGAGGGGTTAAGCTATGAGAAGCGCGGTGACTTGGGGAAAGAGCTTCGCGTAGAGCTTGTCGGCAACAACTTGTGCAGCAGTACCACCAGCACAACTGCAACGTGTGAGGCTGTGCGAGGGGGCTCAGGCGCGGGCAGCGGCACCAGCAGCACCGACAGCAAACGGCCTTGGAGCAAGGCAAGGCAAATCTAAGAGTGCTGGAAGGTGGATCGAGGTCTTCAAGTATCAAGGTAGCATCACTTGCAGTTGGTTAACCTTCGATTTTCACCTTGAATATCAAGGTGGGAATCACGAATGTAAATGATTATAACCGTTAATATCAGCAATATTAACGGTGAATTGCCAACACTAATTACCGGCACAAATGTGATCATTGCACCAGTCGTAGCCGTGATTCCCATCACGGCCAAATAACTGACAATTTCTAACGCACTCTGTTTGGCAGGGTCCTTGCCCGCAGCAGACCGAAGCTCTTTCATATTCTGCTAGGTGATCTTGACGTTGACATTGTTCTTCTCCAACATAGCTGACACTTTTCCAACTCCGGGGTCCTTCGACAGCTTCTGGATCGCTTCGGGTTCTTGCTCAACTTCGTCATGAGACTCGGGTCTTTCCCCACTGCAGCTTTCATCTTTTTCATGAGGGGCATGTTCTTCACAGCGGTGACCACGTCGGCATTCTTGCGCGTACTATCAAGCTTGTTGGCGAGACTCGGGGTTTAGACCTTTCATATTCGCGACAACATCCTCTCTCCTCGCTCTCCTCGTTTGTTAAGATGCCGTCATCGATTAAGTTGGTGAGAAAGCGGCTGGACCTCGTGTGGGTCGTCGTGGGTGGACCCTGGATGGCCTCAACGGCAGCGGCGGTCGCGACGTGTGCAGCCACAAGCAGCAGTAATATGCGAGCTAGTGTCATTTGACTTCAGAAGCTTGTGTACTTCGCTACGTTTGCACTCTGCGATCGATTGAGATATGAGCGCGCAAGCTTGATGCTGTTCTCTGTTAGCTTACACTGCAGGCGCCATGAAGGATTGTTGGTGTTGGATAGCGTGCGAGTAGGTTTCCCCCTAGTGCTACTGGCTAGTACTTTATCTGTCAACACAACCAGAAGAAATAACGTGAAGCAGACCTGTTACCTCGCTCGGCTGTGAAGCGAGTTGTATAGCCGTCGCTGCGCGGCCGTGTCTACTTCCTACGTCTCCAACGCCCAGATGGCCGACAGCGATATCAATCGCTGCGCCCGACCGTCCACCCTCGTGTCCGATCGAATTTTATTAAGGCGGGGTTACTAGAACCTCTTTTACACTCAACTCAACCAAACACAAGCTAATGCCAACCCTCTGCCGACACTAACCCACGTCCAGCCCAAAATCATTCGTCCGTCGCCAGTCCTCGCTAGCCACTTCCCACGCTGTCCATCAATTCCTCGTCGTGAGCCTCAACCGTCCAGCGACAGTTTCTTGGCTTCGTAGCTAACACTACGGAAGTCCCTCGTTCCTCAGGAGGACTAACGTCCCCGTTCTTCGTGTGCGTGCTCGCTGCGTCTTCGCGATGCAACTCGCGCTACAGGCGGTCTCGATGTGTGCTCGAGCCCGCAAATTCTGATCTTTCGCCGCTGTCGCCCGCAGTCTCGTGCCTCGGCCGCCGTGTCGAGTCAACCCTCGGGTGCCAACTGCAATCCCCGAGTCCTGCTGATTGTGCCACTCTTCGTCAACTCGGCCACTCAGGAGCGTCCGCTTGGCTCTGCCGACCGCTCCCGGACCGCTCCCGGACCACTCTGATGCCGCCCATCTGCCGTGCCCTCGTTCAACATGGGCGTCTGCTTCACGTCGCTGCTCACCGTCACCGCCTACGTCTCGCTCACCGACATCTGCCACAGATGGGTCCCTCGGCTGGGCCCATCTGTTACACGACTTCTCCACTTGAAGGGTCTTCCACGACCCTTCCGGCCTGGAGGAGCGCGTCGTACTCTGTGACTGACAGCCACCATCCGCCGTTATCGTTCTTTCGCTGACCGTCTCTGTCTCGTTGTATGGGTCGCACCTCGTATTCGAGTACGAATTGCCCGGCTGCATTTCTTCTACGCCGTCGTCGAACTTCCACCACTCTTTCACTCGATCCGATGCTTCGTTCCTCACTTGCCATTGCGTCTCGCATTCTCTTTGCAGGTCGATTCGCCATGGCTGCACGAATAGCAGCCGTCTCTGCTCCCACAAACCCTCTTGCCGACGCTGCATCTTCTTCCCATTCGAGCGAGCCTTCATACTCCAATTGGGCTTCAATATCGACCGCTGCTGTCTTCAGTAGTGTAGAAGGTTGATGGTAGCTAATCAAAAATGACACGTGGGCTAAAAATTGCTCAGGTTCGCCCGCGACGTCCTCCCTCTCGACCAAGTAGTTGTCATAGCCTGCGGCCTCGATGATCCGCACAGGACCCAGCCATTGATGCACTAACATCGTTGCTTTGGGCCCTCGCGGGGGCTTGTACTACCACGCCCGGTCACCCATCGTGAATTCTCTCTTCTGTCGCACTTTGCGGTCGTAGTACCGTGCTTGGCGCTGCTGCTCACGCTTCCTCGCCGTCTCAGCACATTCACGGCTGCTCCGCATGGCAGTCAAGAGCCGCCAGTGATAGCTCGTCAGCTGGCCAGCTTCGGCCACGCTCGCTCGCCTCAGTAAATCGTTCGGGTCTCGTAAGCGCCGCCCCATCATAAGCTCATTGGGAGATAGTAACACCGTAGAATGTTGACCACTATTGTAAGCATAAACAGCGAAATGTATCCACAAGTCCCAATCTCGCTGCTCTTCATCATGCATATAGGTCGCAATGCAGTCCTTCCACGTGCGGTGGAACCGCTCAACCAAACCAATCATCTGTGGCCTGTATGGCACAGGGTTGATCTGTTGCGCTTGCAACATGACCACTAGTTGCTCGATGGCCTTCCCCGTCAACTCGGGAGCCCCGTCCGTAAGCAATTCGCGAACAGCTCCGAACCGTAGCACAATGTGCCTCATCAAGAATGCCGCCACCGTCTCCGCAGTATGTTGTTGCACCGTTGTGGCAACAGCATATCGTGTCACGTACTCCACGGCAGCTATTACGTATCTCATTCCGCCATCCGTGGTTGGCAGTGGGCCAGCCACGTCTAATGCCCAGCGATCTCCCACGTCGCCACCTCCAATGCTCCTCAGGGGAGGAATGACCTCGCGCGGTTTGGCCTTTCGGCTGCGGCATTCCTGGCACCCCTGAACCCACTGTGTCACCTCCTGCCGAAGCTTCGGCCACCAGTACAGTTGTGCAATGCGTGCATGTGTGTGTGGGGCCCGTAAGTACCCGGTCCACACAGAGTCATGGCACTCTTTCATCACCGGTGCCCATAATGCCGGAGGCAGTATAATCCGCTGCCCGTTGGGCGTCTCAATAACGGCCAGTCCGTACGCCGTCGTCACGCGCTGTCCGCGGTGTTCACCAACCTCGAGCAGTCGCTGCACAAGCCTACTGCGCGCCTGTTCCGCCGCAATCTCCGCGTCCGTGACTTGTAGTGTAGGTTCCCCCAATCGCGAGTCTCGCGACTCACGCCGCTCGTCTCGTGGCTGCTCGCCCCGGGGTTGTTCATCGTTAGCTGCCGCTCGTTGCCGATTGTCATCTCCGCGCTCGACGCCTCGTCGTGCACCGGCGTGACCACGGGTTGCTGTCGTAGACATCTCTTCGTTCCACGATGTCGTCGTCGTCGTCATCCCCGTCGCCCTCGTCCGCGCTTCCGTCGCGGCGGACGCTGTTGTGGATGGATGCACAGGTCGTGGTCGTTCACCACCTGGCCTTACTGCTGCACCTTGTTTCTGCTTCGTCACCGCCGTGCCTGCGCTCGCCGCCCCATGTCGCCGTTGCGGTGCTCGCGTTGGTTCACCGTCGACACAAACTGCTGCACGCGGCTCGTCGTCGGTTTCCAATGGTTCCGCGAACGTCACTCGTTTCCGTCGTCGTCCTTGATCACCCATCCGTGCTGTCGCCTCGACTGTCCCTGCCCGAGGCGTCGCCGCCGTCGTCGTCAGCGATGTCGGCGTCCGTGAACTCGCCGCCGTACTCGTCCGGCTGGTGCTCGTCTCACTGGTGCCCACCGCCATTGTAGTAGTGACTACTACCTTATCATCGTGTGCTGCTGACACTTCGTCTTCAGCTGCCGCCGTGTTGCCGTCGCAGTTCGTCTCGGGCGCTGGTGCCGTCGCTCCACTCTTATCCGTACTTCGGTCTCGTGGCCGGGTCTCCGTATTCGGCGCTGACACCGTCGTGTGGGCCTCCGGTGTCGATGGCGTATGGTCCGTGGCTCGCTCCTCGCTCGCCGTTCTCGTGCTCACCTCGTCATGCGGCGTTCAGTTCGCCGCCGTTTCTTGCTCTCGTCTCTTCTCATCTTCAAGTCGCCGCGCTTCCGCGCGCGTCAGTGGTCGCGTCCCTTCATGCCAAGTCTTCGTTCGTCGTGCTCGCTTCGCATTGACGTCGTCCCGTGTCGCCTCCGTGACCTCTCCCGTTCCTGTCGTCGCTACCGGTGCTGCAGCATCTCGTCCCTGCTGCTCTGAGCCATCCGCCGCGCTGTCTACTACCTCTATGTTGTACCCGGCGTCCTCGGGCTGTCGGAGACCCGGCAGAGCTCGTCCCGCTGGCCTTGCGACCGCATTTCGTCGCGCAGGTTCGCCCTCAGTTGCCACGGCTAGTCCAGCCGCGATTCCCGCGTCGCCTGCAGTGCTCACCCTCATACCGTCCGTTGCCGTGTGTACCGTTGAAGCTGCTGCTGCTTCAATAGTTGGTGTAGCTGCTGCCCGTGCAGCACCTCGCTGCCTCGCCCGCCGACGCCGTTCGATTGCCGCCATCATTTTCGCAGCTACCGGTGCTCTGGACAAGGCATCCGCCACCACGTTCGTCGTGCCTGGGCGGTACTCCACCGCGAAGTCAAACTCTTGTAAGGTGAGCGCCCAGCGATGTAGCTTGCCGGTTAAGTTGGGGCTCGTCATTAACCATTTTAATGCTGCGTGATCTGTGACGATGATAAAGCGACGACCATACAGGTACGGTCGAAACAATTTGATCGCCCAAACCACCGCGAAGCACTCAAGCTCCGTTATGCCATACTTACTTTCCGTACTGCTGTTGACTTTGCTAGCATATGCAACAGGTTTCCAGCCGTCACCAAGGTCCTGCATCAGACAGGCACCAAGTCCCGCCTGACTCGCATCCGTGACTACTCGGAACGGCAGCTGAAAATTAGGATAGATTAGTAAGGGTTTCTCCGTAAGAATCAACTTGATCTGTTTAAACGCCGACTCTTGCTCCTCTGACCATATCCACTCACATCTCTCCTGAGCAATTTAGTGATAGGCGCCATCATGGCCCCGAAACCTTCCACAAACCGGCGGTAGTAGCCGGCCAAATGCACAAACCGCTTCGCCTCAACAGCATCTGTTGGTCGTGCGAAGTTCCGCACCGAGGAAACCAGTCGCTCTAATGGCCGCACGCCATCACTGCTCAACTCGTGGCCCAAATACTCCATGGACCGCATCGCAAACATGCACTTCTTGAGTTTCAGGGTCAGCCCAGCCTGAGCTAATCGTTCCAATACATTAGCCAACTCAATTACGTGACGCTCAATACCACCGCGTGTGAACACTACAATATCATCCAAGTAGACTAGGCATGTCACCCACGTTAACCCTCGTAGTACTCCATTCATCATGCGTTGAAAAGTAGAAGGCGCATTGGTTAGACCGAAGGGCATGCGCACGAACCGATAAAGCCCCTTTTTCGTGGTAAAAGCGGTTTTGTCCCGATCGTCAGGTGCAACTCGAATTTGCCAGTAGCCTGCTCGTAAGTCGAGCGTAGTGAACAGTAGGGCATCACCCAACGCCTCGAGCGTCTCGTCAATGCGGGGGAGAGGGTAGACATCCTTCTTCGTCACCCTATTCAACGCACGATAGTCTACACAAAATCGCACTTCACCGTCCTTCTTCTCGACTAGAACTACTGGGAAGCCCCAAGCACCATTGACCTCTTCGATAACACCGGCTTATAGCATTTTCGTCACATTCTCTTCGATAATCTCATCTTCTGTATGTGTTTGGCGTCGCCGTTTCATCATGATGGGCGCCGAATCTGCAGCATCGATGTGGTGCTCCACATCCAAGGTCGTAGCAGGAGGGCACACACTATCATTCGCAGTCAATGAGTGGTAGACACGAAATAGTTTAGTAACTAATACACGTGCATTTTGCTCATCAACTCCAATATGTACATCACTTTCGTCATTCAAAGGCGTGGTGCTATCACCAAGCTCGTCGATCCATTGCTCCACTCGTTCCGCCTCCAATTCCCCACTCATCGCTAGCATGGACATATCCGAGTCCATCGGCACCCACGTGCCAAGTTGCTTCTTGTTCGGGAGTTTCGCAGGCAGCTCACCATTGTTGATCGCCGGCACCCAGGCGCGCCCATTGCGTGCTGTAGTTACCGTGGCCGCCAGCATCACGACGCCTGTATAGTGTGTAGGTAGGAATAGACCACACTCGCCATCCGTTGCTGCCACTGATACCGGAGTCACCGCGTGCTCTTGGAGTCGCGTCTTGCCAACCATACGCACTGCAGCTATCCGTGCTCTACCACTGCTGTCGTGGGTGCGGAACGGAATAACCACGGCTCGCCCATTGTCGTGATATCTGACTTCGTTATGCTCGAAGTCCATTGTGGCGCCTCGTGACCGCATAAAGTCTACACCTAACAGGAACTCGTCCGTACATCCTGCTACCACGCACGCGTCGACTTCAATATCTTCCTTGAACACACTGCGGAATCGAAACCGCCACACGCCAATCACGTCGAGTAGGAAGCCCCCAATACCTTCTACGTAGTCTACAGGCGCCTCCATGGCTACCTTGTCTCCATGTTGCATCCACTCGGTGCCCGCAATGGTGTACCGTGCGCAACTGTCCAATTTCACTCGTCGCTGAACGCCGTTCACTTCCAGGAGGGCCGTCGGCAGCCCATCATCGGCACCTACGTACTCCACCTCGTCGTCTTCAGTAGCTTTTGGTGCGCTCATCGTTCCGCGTCGCTGCTTCACGAGGCTCACGCGCGCAGCCCCCAACTTCGTCAGGTCCCTGGAAGCCCCTCTGACTTCGCTGGAGCGCTTTTGGCGGCGCCGCTCGAGCTCCACCATTGCCTCAGCCGCTGCTCTCCGGCGTTGCTCAAGTTGTTCCGCGACTACACGCTGCTGCTCGGCTTGCGTCTCGTGCCCCTCGCGCCGTTGTTTCGCTTGTAGCGTCTTCACTCGTCGGCGCTTCGCGACCTTTCGTTCTCGACGTCGTGTGCGTCGGGTTCGTGTGAAGTCGTTTATTTCCTCGTCACCGTTCGTCGATTCGTCGTTTGGGCTCGTGGAGTCGTCACTCACAACCGTGGTGGCCTCGCCCACGGCCGTGTCGTCGCCGTCCGTCGTGATCATCATCACGTCCGTCGTCTCCGTCGTCATGGACGTCGGCTGAGTCGCCTCGTGCAACTCGCCCGGCGCGTCGCCGTCGGGTCTGGTCATTGCCGTCGTGTTCACCTCGTCGCTCGTCGGCCCGATCCCTCGCGCCGTCGTTGACCCGTCGTGCTTCTTCTCCGCGATCGTCTCACTCGCGCCCAAGTACGCCTCGTGCCCCGCAATCGATATCTCGTTCGACTCGACCGATGTGAGTGCGGCCTCGTCCACCTCCTGCGACTCGCTGACCGTCGTACGCGTCGTCGACGTGCTGGACGGCGCTGCTTTTCCGCTCGCCGACGCATTGTCGCCCAGCCTCCGACTTTCGCCCTCGTCAGAAGCCGCCACCAGCGCACAAGCGGCTACCACAGTTGTCGTCGTGGATGTCGTGATGGTCGCCGACCCGCTGGACTGCGCCATGGTCATCTCATTTGCTCTCGTTTCGTCCGTCTCATGGTCCAACGCTGCCGCCATGTCCGGAGTCTCGTCCATCGCGTGGGGTCCGCCTGCTGCCACCATCGTCACCGCCACGACCGCCGTCGTCGACGCTCCATTCGTAATGGTGATCGGCGGGTCGCCTTCTCCAGCTTCGTCAGGCCCCAGTTTGCACCGCTTAGCCACCGCAGAGACTGTAGTGTGCCTGGTGCTCGCGTCCTCACTGTCCCGCTGACGTCCCTGGTGCGACGTCGCCGTCGCGCCTTCTCCAGGCTGGAACAGCTCGCCTTCTCCAGGCCGAAGCTGCTCGCCTTCTCCAGTCCGAAGTCGCCTGTTAGGGTACTTGGTAGGGGAACCACCGCACCCCCGTAGTTCCTTCTCCCGATCCGCGTGTGCGAACCGAACTGTCGCCATCGCTGGCCGAACCATTGCGACGTACCGTGCAGCCCGCTCGCCATCATGCGAGACCGCATCGTCCTTCATCCACTGCACCACTTGGTGCACCTTACCACGGCCTGCGGTCACTGCACACCGTGCCTCTCGTACCGCTCTCATCATTGGTCCGTCGTCGTCGAGGTAAGCCACCTCTGACACATCCATCTCGTTCTGTCTCATCTCACTCTCATTTTCATTCGCGTTCATCTTGTCTTCGTTCGTACTCATCTCATTCTTGTTCTCGTTCATACTCATCTCATTCTCGTTTATCTCATTCATCTCATTCTCATTCTCGTTCGTCTCGCTCTCGCTCGTTGGTGCTTCGTCGTCGAAACACTTTTCCTTCGACTCGGCCATCAGCACATTCGCCACCCTCAGTCGTCCTCATTTCTCGTCCATGCCGCGGCACCACCGCGCCCCTGCTTTCCGCTTACCACCGTTCGCGGTTCGCGTCGGCATAGCCGCTGCTACCATCCGTTCGTCCTCATTTGCACTCAATTGCCGGGGATCCTCGGTCTGATCCGAACGCCATACCCCCGTTACGACGTCCGGCTGGCATTTCCCGACGTCGCACGAGGTTTCCCCTCACGTTGCTGTAGGTATTCCACATTCCTTGCTTTCGCCTTGCTATCGGTACAGTTACGTGCGTAGTGACCAGGCTGATTACAGGCATAGCACTTGACTTCCTGTGTACACTGAGACGCCCAGTGACCAGCCTGTCCACAGTGATAGCAGTTGCCGCTCGCTTGCTCGCCGTCACTGCCACCAGACGTCACACTCCGGCGTTCACTCGATGCGCTCTCAGTGTTTGACTTCCCTTCCACCACTGCCTGCTTTGCCGCGGCCTTCAGACGCTTGCGACGCGGTTTCGCGTCGGACCCCTCGCTGCTCGACTCGACCTTCTCCTTCTTGACCTTGCCTTGACGGCCGACGCCGTCCTGTGGCCTGCGGTCGTAACCGTAGTAGACCTTCTCGCCGCCTTCCGTGGCTCGTACCAATACTTCCCATTCCACACGTGGCCTGGAGGAATATCCCACGTGCCGGAGTAAGCATTGTATACCTCCATCGGATTCGTGAATAGGGCCACCTGCTCCATTTCTGACCGCACCATGGCTCCGCCATCATGTCCCCCAATCATGTCCGTAGGCAACCCCGTTCCGCTGACCCCTGGGATCACATTGGTGTCCCCGGTCGTGCCACTCATTGGGATCACGTAGCGGCTAGGAGCTGTAACCCAGGCTTGACCTATGTTAATCATACCTTGAGCAACATTATCCATCGGATCATCGATTTCAGTGCCTTATCCACTGCTTCCTCAAGGGTTCGCGGCTTCGGTTCTTGCCGGACCAGCTTTTTCGTCGTTTTGTCAAGACATCTGTAGAATTGGGCTAGTAGCACGCGTTCACTAACCTTGTTTCCACCGACCACGTCACGCAGGCCAGCCGCAAAATCAGCATGCGTTTCGCCCGGCATCATTCGTCTCATGCTGACACGCCACTCAGCCGCGGACTTGTCAAGCTTCTCCCCGTACCGGCGCAAGAGAGCTTTCTTCAAGTTAGTCCAGGTGCGCTTCCGTTCAGGTAGGCGCCGATCCATGTCTACCCACCATTTGGCAGCGTTTTCCATCAACTTATTCCCCAAAATAAAGTACAGTGACTTATCTGACCATCGGCCTCGCCCAGACTCAGCAGCTCCCTTCAGTGCCAGATCAACCCTGTCAATCCAGGTCGACACCGAAACTTTCGGCGACGGAGTGAAGGCAGGAAGTTCGAGGTTTTTCACACTCTTGTGCCTTGATTGTCTCTCACATGGTCGTCGGCTTCGTTCGTGTCGAGGTTCATGCTTCCGCTGCCGTAGACGTCGTTCACGCCGATCGTCGTCACGCTGGTCGTCATCGTCACTGCTCGAGTCGCCACGGTGGTCGTCGTCGCCGCCGGACTGATCGTCGCTCTCCGAGCTGCTTCCGCTGCTCACTTCTCGTTGCCGCCCACGTCGCTGGTGCCGGTCGTCGTCGCTGGACGACTCGACCGAGCTGCTGCTACTGCTACTTCCACCGTCCGAAGATGCCGGAACCGCTCTCGACGTTCGTCGTGATCCCGCACGGCCGCCAACATGACGTCGTCCACGCTGCGCCGACGCTTGGCCGCCGTCTCTCTGCTCACGCCGAGCATGGCCGTGGTGTGTGCGTGGTCGGGAGCCGCTCTCCGCCGCTGTCGTTGTCGCGGGCGCCACTGCTGTCGTCAGCTGCTGCAGTGCTGCAGCCACGGCTGCCAAGTCCGCCCCAGGTCGCTCTGGAACGCGTCTAGCTTCACTCGCTGCTGCCTGCAAGCCATCGATCCGTCCCGCCAGCTCTTGGATCGCCGCGGTCACCGCGTTCCAGTCGCCCGTCGCCGTCGCTCCGTCCATCGTGCTCATCTCGTGACTCGCCGGAACCGCCGTCGTCACTCCGGTGTACGGGTGTGTCATCACGTTCGTGCCGCTCATCGCCCTCGCCGCCGGAACTACGGGCACCGTCAGCCCAGCATTCGTGTGCACTGTCCTGCCGGTCGTCGCTGCGCTCGTCGTAATAGTTGTCGTCGCGGGAGCAGGTGGTCGCCGCTGCTCGTCACCCGTCGCCTCGTCCGAAGCCGTCGTCACCTGCGGTCTCTCGTGACCGCCAGAGCCGAATGCCGCTGCCGCCACCTGCGCGCGTTCCTCGTTTGGCTCGTCACCTCGCGCCGGTTCCTCGGCAGGCTGCATACCAGCCACGATTGTCGTCAGCTGCCGCAGTGTAGCTGCGATCGCCTCCATCTCCATGGACCTCGGGGACGTTGCCGTGCCTGGTGTCCTGACCGACGCTTCGGCCGTCCTTGGGTTTGCCAGCTGTGACCTTCCCGGCGCGTGCGCCTGGGCCTCGCCATCCGTCGCAGGTCCTTCATGTAGCTCGTCTCGCCGTTCTTCGTCTCGTGGTGCGTCGTTGCGATCCTTCCGTGGAGCCGTCTCGCCCTCACTAGAATTCTCATCCTCATCATCGTCGTGTTTCGTCTTCGACTTCACGACGCGCTTGGTCTTGCCGGATCTCAGCGCCGTCTTCGATCGTGCCGCCGGAGACATCGTCGTCATCGCTCGTGATGACACCCGTAGTTTCGAAGGTAGACGACGAAGTAGGCCCCTGTATGACCACCATGAAGCAGACCTGTTACCTCGCTCGGCTGTGAAGCGAGTCGTATAGCCGTCGCTGCGCGGCCGTGTCTACTTCCTACGTCTCCAACGCCCAGATGGCCGACAGCGATATCAATCGCTGCGCCCGACCGTCCACCCTCGTGTCCGGTCGAATTTTATTAAGGTGGGGTTACTAGAACCTCTTTTACACTCAACTCAACCAAACACAAGCTAATGCCAACCCTCTGCCGACACTAACCCACGTCCAGCCCAAAATCACGCGTCCGTCGCCAGTCCTCGCTGGCCACTTCCCACGCTGTCCGTCAATTCCTCGTCGTGAGCCTCAACCGTCCAGCGACAGTTTCTTGGCTTCGTAGCTAACACTACGGAAGTCCCTCGTTCCTCAGGAGGACTAACGTCCCCGTTCTTCGTGTGCGTGCTCGCTGCGTCTTCGCGATGCAACTCGCGCTACAGGCGGTCTCGATGTGTGCTCGAGCCCGCAAATTCTGTTCTTTCGCCGCTGTCGCCCGCAGTCTCGTGCCTCGGCCGCCGCGTCGAGTCAACCCTCGGGTGCCAACTGCAATCCCCGAGTCCTGCTGACTGTGCCACTCTTCGTCAACTCGGCCACTCAGGAGCGTCCGCTTGGCTCTGCCGACCGCTCCCGGACCGCTCCCGGACCACTCTGATGCCGCCCATCTGCCGTGCCCTCGTTCAACATGGGCGTCTGCTTCACGTCGCTGCTCACCGTCACCGCCTACGTCTCGCTCACCGACATCTGCCACAGATGGGTCCCTCGGCTGGGCCCATCTGTTACAAACGCAATGATTGAGGAACCTTTTTTACACTACACTGTTTGGGAATTTCGTGCGAGCGAAGCGAGTGCGAAATACCGTACCTCACAGAGAGAATGCTTTGGGTGCCGCACGTTTGGCACTCTTCTTACCGTTTGCAGGCGTGCCAAAAAGGCAAATATGCATTTTTCATGTTAGGATTCAGCTTGCAAATTTCAAAAGGTGGAAAGCGTTTCACAGCTTCCCTACTCCAAAGATGTTACGATGCTGGTCGTGCAATTTCATGGTGCGAGGTTGGTGCGTGCACCGCCAGGTCGCAGACAGAGCGTCGGTGACGAATGCCACGGGACGAGGAAGATCTCAGTAGGAACAGACCAGGCCAGTCACAGTTTGTATTTTGGTATTGTTGGAGAGAAGCTTGCTGAGAAAAATCGCTGTTGCGGTCGAGGTGTAAGTCACAGTAACAAGAATTGGATTGCTTCCTCCTGCAATCGATGTGCCACCTGCCGTACTTCGTAACAGGGTTATGAGCCCAAGAAACGATTGGGCAAGTATGGACTGTTCGACCAAGAAAGTGGACGTGGAGTGGAACAAAGATGGTCGGCCTGTCAACTGGAATGGCCGAGATTGGCCCTTGTACAAGCGCACAATGATGCGTTATCTCGCTTGCGATGAGGTGAAGGAGAACGAGCGGCGTCTAGACGACATCTGCGATGGATGTAACGGGGTTACACACACAAGTGACAACAGTCACTTGTGCATGACAATTGTCACTTATGGTTTAACAGATAAATATCTGTTAAAGGTTTTTGATACTTCCTCACCTTGGTGTAAGTCACACCAATGGATACATTGAAGTGGGCCACACCTACCCAAAGATCCTATTGGTAGAAAGCAGCATATTTCTACCAATTAGAGACATGCATATTGGCGAGGCTCTGACAGCCAGCCGCTGTCAACCCCTTTCATAGATGATAAACCGTTTTAGCAGATTTAGGAGGAAGATCAATTTACAAACAATACAGTTCTCATTTTACCTTAAACTAGCTACTTGGTGTTTTATTTGATTTATATTATACTTGTGGACTCAAGTATAATTAATTCAATTATTAATAAACTCCTACGCTTCCTCATACACGTAGCGCCACGTGTAAGCTAAAGTAGTGAGCCAAAGTAGGCCCACTACAATGGAAGTGTGACATTCCAAAACACGGTGACACAAGATGAAGAACGGAGATTCATGCGCCGAGATCAATTGCTGGCCAGGCTAATCTCCAGCTCCCTTTCGTGCACGCTCGCACGTCAAGTGATGCGGTTTGACTATGGGTCGGAGATGTGGGGGTGTCTGGCCAAACGGTTTGAAGGGCGCGAGAATGCTACGACCAAACTGTACACCCAGCGCACCCTCCGCCAGAAGCTTGAAGCAGCGTCGTGTCGTCCAGGTGCCGATGTAAATAATCACCTGCTGTACAGACGAGGGCGTGAATAAGGAACGCCTGATATATAACAACTTTCAAGTGGTATGAGCCAATTAGAGGGCATAAATTGCCATTGATGTGGACAAAATACTTGATTTAGTTAATTATGCCACTAATCTGTGTCCGGATCACGTATAAGCCGGCGTGGCGCCAACAAGATTTGATGGTGTCGGCGTCCAGCGCATTCCACGCGTTGCTGCACCACGTGACTGCGTCCGATGTCTCGATTACAAAGGGGTACAGCTCGCAGCACAGTCTCCAGACTGCCTCTTCGCCGCAGTCTTGCAGTACACGCCGCTTGATCCACGCGATCACACCTTGGTCCATGGGTTGGATCGCAGGAGTCCAGGGCCACCATAGACGCCCGCGGCACCTTCTTGCGGCAGCGAAAGTCGACCGCAATGCACTTGAGCGAGCTCTCGTTGTCCAGGATCCTCTTGACGGACGATTTGCCCGGCGCCTTGTCCAGCGCAAACTTCTCCCGAGCCCATTCTCCTAGCGTCGCGAGGCTCCACGTTGGCTCGCGGGTGCGCATTGCACAGAGGGCTGCTTGGTGAGGCGCATTCTCCGTGCTTGCCGCTCCACCTTGTTCGTGACAAATTCGAATTTCCCGCCCAGCAGAGGCCCAGCTGGCCAATTGCGATGGCCAATGTCAGTGCTTCAAGCTCTTCCCTCTACAATTGCATAACATTAGGTTTTGGGGGTTATAGGATGACACCCGTTCCTTATTCACGCCCTCGTCTGTACATGCTGTCTCTGCGTGAGCAGCTAGCGGCCTTGGACGACGTGAGCGATATATGGATGGTCGACCTCATGGTTCGGTCCATGTCACAGTTCGCATACTACAATCAGCTTCAGACGCTGATGCTCCTGGGTGGAACGCAGGCTCTAAGAACTCCTGAGGAAGCGGAGGCCATGATCCTAATTCTGGAAAAGAACGCGCTTGTCGAGCGGCAGCTGAATGCACGGAACCCGCAGAGCACTTCGGGCACCCAAATGTTGGCGGAGAACGAAATGGAGGTCGAATGGAGGCCGAGGTGCAGGCGGTAGTGGTGGCAAAGCTATGTCGAACTACAGTCTGCCCTCCCAAATCTGAACCCCCCTCAATCGATATGATATGATAAGTGATCAGATTTTTCATTTTTGTCGTCCCCCGATTGTTGTAATAGGAGTTTCCGATACTAAAGCAAAGCACTCGATATTCCCTCTCAGTACTGATAAGTGATAAGTTCTGGGACCAAATATCATCTATATTAGACAGGTTTAAAGTGGTGCGTGATTGTTTGCTGCTTTCTAGACGCGACTAAGACCCTGGAAATCATGACGGCTCTTGAACGTGGCCAGCCAGCCGTTTGAGAACTTGGGGGGCTCCGCCGAGCTCTCGATTAGCCCTCCCCGCTGCATATCGACGAAGAGGCTCCGGGCTTTGGTTTGGATGAGATCGTCGGAAATGGGGACCCGGTTGCCCTGTTGCGCGAGTACCCAGAGCTTTAGGGCCTCGTCGAGGCCAGGGTAGCTGACGACATGATTCGTTTTGCGGTCGTCGCTCACCACGGCATCAAGGATCTCGGTGGAACGTTTGAGAATACTGGAGATTGTTGCCTGTGCGGGGGCCTTGGACAGTGGAAGTGAACGCGACACCACTCTCTCAGCTCGTTTTGCGTGAGCTTTGGCTCGCGCACGTGCTTTTCGATCAGCTGCCGCTTCTCCTTTTGAGTAAGGTTTCCTGTGCGGAGCGTGGTTGTCTTGGATGGCATGATCGCGAGCTGGGGTGCGAAGAATGGGTGTGAGTGTGGCGAACAGGGAGGATTCTTGAGTGAGAGGCTCTCACTGAGAGCCAATCATGCTCCCTTCTGAATATGATAATTTGCCAAATATGATAACTGATTGAGCTGGCCTGTTCTCCCGTGATAATCATCTGTGGGAGGGCAGACTGTACCAGAATCGCAACCCTAGCAACCAGACAAAGCCAGCAGGAGCTAACAACGGGAGCCAAAACAGTCCTGGTAATTACAGAAAGCGATCGATCAGAATCAGCAACTATATGAAGAAGATCGGTCCAATCGTACAGACAACGACGGATAAATCCGGACTCACTGAATGACATCCTCCATATTATAGGGCAATCTCCGCTCCCGACACAAAAATCCGGGGAGTAAAAATTCTGCGATTGGATTGGTTGATAAACTAACCTATGGTACAGAAAACGAAGTTGAAACCGTATGGAAAAGCAAAAAAAATCCGTCTTTTTAGACAGTTACCTTAGGGTACCTAGGAATTGTTTTTATGATGCTGCGAATTATCGCCTTTGTCGGTATGGCGTTCCACACACCAATAGTGGCATGAATAGCACGAAGGCGTTTTTCTTTTGCCGTGCCTCCAGTAGCTTTAGCACTATTTCTTAGCTTCGCTCTTTAGTGGCCCCATGACACCAGCACTAAGCGTTTGGCACAACGGTGAGCTGTTCGGTGGCAACCTCACACCCGGATATGCGTCATGCTGACCTCCCACACCTCGGCGCTGCTCGCTCTCCCCTCCCCCCGCATGCTCCAGATGCCCCCACCACGTCCCCAAGACGGAGGCGCTTCAGCTGGTCCGTGCTCTAGTCCTACACGGGAACTGGGTGGCTCATGAGCATGGCCTTTCTGGACCCGGTGAACCTCGAGGCGGACCTGCAGAGCGGCGCCTACACGCGCTACCAGCTGCTCTACTTGGTTCTAGTCAGCACGTCCTTGGGAGGGTGCTGGCCGCCCGCCTGGGGGCCACCACCGGCGGCCACTTGGCCCAATTGTGCCGCTCCGTACCCTGTAGCCGTCACTTGCTCGACGCGCTTCATTGCGCAACTGACCTCAAATTACTGTGTCGGCAAAGGAGTTTAGCTTCACACCACTCATTATCTTTAACAGTCTGATTGGTAGTCCCCCCAACGTTAATTTCAACCTCGCGGTTGAGCCAAACGTCAAGAATCAGAGGTTGAGGTTAAAGCCTACGTCTGTACACTTTCATTGCACACTTTATATCATTATTGGAGGGAAGGCAGTTGCGCCGCAGATGGTGGACTTGCGCATCGTGCTGCAGCAACTGCTGGGCCTCGCGCATTAGAAGTGCGTGACCTGCCAGCGTCGGTGTGAGTCGGTGTGAGATGCTGGAACACGACGGCCGCGCGCGTCTCGTGCAGACACCAACGACCACGGGCCTGCAGCCAGCCTTCGGCGCCGCGGCCACCGACACGGACAGCTGGGCCACGACGGACAACAACCTGCTATATAACACGATCGGTACGCAGCCGATGAAGGCCGACGGTGCGCAGTGTGAGGCGTTAAAAGCGCAAGCAAAGATATCATCACTAGCAAGTTAAATCCTTATGAATTAGTTTTACACAACGTTTTTTTTGCGGTCGGCATTTTCAGCCATGAAAACTATATCACGCACTAGGCTAGGATCCATTTGACAGCGCTTCGCTGTGACTGTGTTGCCTGCCGTGGAAAACGCCCGTTCTGATGGCACTGATGTAGCGACGCATCCTAACCACTTTCGTGCCAATAGCTTAAGAGAAGGGTATTGTTGACCGTTCACAGACCACCATACAAGGGGATCCTGCTTACGGGGGACAATCTTCGCAGCATCGAGATAAGAAACCAATTCCTGAGCGCACGTGAGCCGAATATTTTGAAGCAACAGACCATCACCAGAAGGCAAATTTTCTTCTTCGTCATCAGAGCCCAACACGTCGTCCCAAACACCAGTTGTATCATCACTTGGAGATCGCTGCAAAGAGCTTCTGCGTGAATGCTGGGCCGGTGTACGTGGTTGTTCTGCAAAATCAAAGGTTGCTAATGCAGCAGCGTCAACTAATGCGTTTTTTGCTGCCTCAACTTCATCAGGTCGTACCAAATTCATTTTGTAGAAACGCGGATCCAGAAACGTGATCCAAACCAGCTCAAACTTCAGTCCTTGAAAGCGCTCTATGAAAAGCGAAAGAATGGCTTTACGAACCACGTGCATTTTTGAAAGCGTATCGGCTTGAAAGTCATGGCGGCCCACAAGTCGCGCCTGCTTATCAAAGATAGTTGAGCTACTAAGCACTTTTTGATCCTGCGGAGCATCGGGAAGGCCAATGCTAATGTAGGATAGTAATTACCTCCAAGAACCTTCGTAACAGCAGCGATAGGGTCCAGCAGCGCTACCATACACTTAATCATAAACCAATCCCTAGGCACTGGGTACTTGTCTTGACTGAGATCCCTAAATTCCGCCTTCCCCTCTGGCTTCTCAAGATAAGTAAAAAAGGTATCTAGAGGTGCTTCGAGCTCAATAAGTCGCTCCAGCATATCACGACACGAATTCCATCTTGTCGGACAATCTGTGATTAAATGCAGCGGTGGTCTTTTCCATTCCTTGCTCTGTATAGCGTCCAAGCGATTTGTCGCTTTTGGCGACTTGCGAAAATACGTTGCGAGGGTGCGAAATCGCTGGACAACGTCACGAATGTCGGCTAACGCACGTTTTGCAGCTGTGTCGTTCTTTAGTGACTTACGTAGATTTGTTTCGATCTCACTCAGCACCTCTTGTTGCTGCTCCTCGGAGGCAGCAACAATTTCATCTTCTTGTAGAGTTCCGCGATGAACAGGTACATCGATGGCAGCTGTCGTAATGGAAGTAGCCACCATAGTTTCACCAATAGATCCTTTCTGTCGCGCCAAGGCGCTACCCAAAACTAGATGCAGCGAGTGGGCGATGCATGAGATGTTATTTACACCTAATATATCGCTAGCGAGAACGGCATTTGAAGCGCCGTCGCGAACCAATAATGTGCACATCGCCAAGTTAAGCTCCCACCGTTCCAGCATTTTCTCCAACCCGGTCGCCACAGCAACACCAGTATGCATACCGGGAAATACCTCAACTTCAAGCGTCCAACAACACATTGTGAAGTCTTCTTCGAGGTAATGCAGGGTTAGCGCCATATAACTTTGGGCCCGGCGACTTGTCCAAATGTCCGTTGTAATGCAAAAGTACTGACAACTCGTGTGGATACGAGCTTTCAATGAAGCTCTCAACTCAGCCGCAACTCGCTCAATATCAGCTCGTAACTGTGTAGCACCCGGTACATCTAAAACTACACCACCCAGTTCCTGCGTAATAAAAACAATAAATTCCAGGAGACCGGGATCCTCAATGATGGCTAGCGGCCGCATGCTTTGTGCCACCCACTTAGCAAGTAGTCCGTTGGCATAGCTCTGTTGAGCCTTTGTCACCGCCGTAAGCTGTCGCTTGGTCGATTCTGGAACTAAATCAAATGCATTCTGCAGCTGCCGTTTCGCCGTACGAGCCCCTGATCTCTTGGCGATCTTGTTCAGCTCTTAGAAGCACATCCATATGATACTTCTGCATATGCAGCTTAACTGAATTGGTCGAGCCATGCGAATACTTCACGAGAGAGTGGCATTTTGTGCAGTATGCTGAAGATGCCATTTTAGAGTTGAGCTTATCGATCGGTAGCGATGCCCACTGGTCACCGGGAACAAGGCAGATAAACTCCCACCTTTCGGGGTACTTTGGGCGCCACATTTTGAACAGGTTGCTCGGTTCAGGCGCTCTGGGCAGGGGAGGCTCAGCATGAACTTGTGAGGGGCTTGGCGCACTCAATCTTGGCGACCGTCTGACGGCGATAGGTGGGCGAGAAGACCTCGCGGACGACTGGCTTCTGGGAGTTGGCGCTCGGTTTCGAGCTCGAGAAGGAATCGGCGAAGTGAACGATAGTGTCGACGCAGAACGAATAGCCACAGGTATGACAGGAGAACTGTGAGGGCCTTCGTTCATGGTATTCGCAGCTGGAGCTTCTATTGCGTTCCGCAGGTAGATGACGGAGTTTGTCAGATTTTCTAGGCTAGGCAATGTGAGGCTGACAGCGCTTTACCAACCTCTCAACCTCAACCGACAACGTTTCGGTTAAGTCCGTTGACCGAACGTTGAGCCAATCAACGTTGAGAGGCCTACTGATTGGCTCTAAAATAATTCATTTAAGCATTTCATTGGATAAAAATGGGTTAGATTTTGTATGGGGATCGAATGGGGATCTGTCTCACCCGGATTTATCCGTCGTTGTCTGTACCTGCTTCGGATGCCACTAGCCAGGGCACATTCGCCACAACTGCCCAAACAAGGTAAATCAAGAGCCAGAGCGACAAAACGGCAACGACGGCGGTAACGTCCGCGGCCAAGCCAACCTTACTCTTTCCTCGAGTAATTACAGTCACGAACAACAAGGGCCTGCACAAAAGCTGGAGGGACGTGACTCGGTTCGAGGCACCAGTGGACCAAGCGCCGATAAACAAAAAGCTGGTACAAAACCGGTGTATCGACCAGAGCAATGGGTGTTCGACAACGGAGCTATTCAACACCTGGTTGGAGACAAACGCTACTTTGTGAGCTTCCGCGATCTTACACAAGAGGAGCGTGAGGAAGCGACTGTGTATGGGTACAACGGCGAAAGTTCACCTGTGGGGATTGGATCAATTGATCTCTGGGTTAGTGTTGACGGTCTTCCCGTCGTCCTTCGCATTGACAATGTGTACTACTCACCTGAGAAGACTAACTTGTTTTCTCAATCGGTGGCCACGGAGCAAGGATTCCAGATTGGGTACAGTGATTCCACACGCGAGTACACACTGAGCATGAACGGAGAAGTTGCGATGCAGATCAAGGTGCACCCATGCAAGTTGTGAATCTTCAATGCAGAGAACTCATTCTTGTCAAAGAAGGAGCAGACTGCAGACCGCCCGACCCCACAGATCATGGTAAATTTCTGTATGACTGACGGTGTGGCAGATTTGCAGTGTTGGCACGAAAGACTGGGCCACATCTGCCCTCAATTTGTGAAGAACAGTTCTGATCAAAGCCTAGTTGAGGGAATGATGCTGCGCAATAGGAAGTTTGATCTCTGCGAGGCCTGTAAACTGGGCAAGCAGAGAGATGAAAACACCTAATCGACACCTGGATCGCGGTGTCAGGCGCCGTAATCAACAGGTGTGCGCTGACTTACTCTTTCCACCGTCGCACTACAATTACACAAGATTTGAAACGGTCTTAGTGGTGCTCAACGCGCACACACGCTAAGTCACGGCGTACCCGGTGCAGTCTAAACACAAGGATGAGATTAATCCACTGATGCGTCGGTATTGTGCTTGGGCGGAGCGACAGTGGCAAGACTGCAAGGTGCAAGAGGTGCTGACGGATGGTGGTGGCGAATTCGTGAACGGAGGCATGATTGTATGTACCAGGAACACGGTATTTCGCACACGCCAACCCCACCCAACACGTCTCGATTGAATATGGTGGAACGTACTCACTAGACCCTGACAGGCATGTTGAAGGCCATGATGAAAGACTCTGGATTCCCGACGTCCTTCTGGGTAGAAGCACTACACTATGCAGTCTACATCAAGAACCGTACCTTCTCAAGTGCAACCAACAGTACACCGTACGAGGAAATGTGGGATCGAAAACGAGACATTCACCACATCAGGAAATTCGGCGCGTTGGCATACGTACACACAAAGGTGGGGCCGTCACGGCACAAATTTGCAGATAACTGCAGAATTGGCTTTGTGTTGGGTTACCGAGACGGTATTCTCGGTTACAAGATATACTTCCCGTCGGAAGGCACGGTACAGGTCGCCGGTCAAGTCACCGTCAACGAGCAGATAATGTACAAGGACCGACACAAGGATGGCAGGGTTCGAGACTGGGCTCTAGCAGAGCATCCGGACTTAACAAGTACTGGTCGACGAGATTACGACTTGCCAGTCCCAGGAAGGGGAGATGAAGACACCAGCACTAACACCGGTGTCCACGACTCCATCGCAGCGGCTAGAAGCAGCTGTACTCCAACTGCAGGCCACGATACTGTACCAAGTGGTGATGTTCCAAGCAGAAGCAGTACACCATGGCTACAAAACCCGCTGCCGAATTTTAACGGTGATGTCGTCTTGCACCCTGATGTATCTCGTACCTCCCGGACAAGTGATCAAAGTGCTCCAGCGATTGGCGCTGAAGTTGCTACCTACTCGGATTATGAACAGGACCACCACACTGGCTTGGTGGCTGCCAATCTACAACATAGTGACACCAACACTCGCCCTAAGAACTGCACCAGGAAGCCAGCCAACGCCGGGGCAAACTGGTTGAAGTCCTGGAGACTAATGACGATGACATTGGTTTGAATGAGATGCAAGTGTACGCGGCATTTGCAGCCATCGCGATGATAACTGAGACGTCAAAGCCGCAACACCGCGTGTGGCACATATCAGAAATGCGAACCCCTCGCACAGTACCTCAAGCAATGAATTCACCACAACGAGCTGAGTGGTGGAAGGGTATGGAGAAAGAAGTCACAGCGATGATCGAAAAAGATGTACTTGAATTAGTTCCGGAAAATGAAATGCCTGAAGGCACCAAGCCTCTCGAGACTATGGAGATTCCAGCACAAAACTGACGAACTCGGCAATGTGCTGCGATTTCGCTCGTGTTTGTGCGGTCGAGGAGACCAAGAAGTCCCAGGAGTCGATTTCAACGTGCTGGATACATTCTCTCCAGTAGCCCGAATGGCATCTTTTAGGATGTTCGTGACACTACGCAAGATCCTGCAGTTACTTGCTTTCCAAGGAGATATTGACACCGCGTATCTAAATGCGCGAAAACGATTTGTTCACTTCGTCCGCCGCATAGCAGGGTTCCCGCAAAAACCCGGATGGATGTACAAAGTGAAGCGAGCTCTGTATGGCCTGCACGAAAGTGGTCACGAATGGTACGATGTGCTTCACGGCTGGCTGACTAAGAAAGGCCTACAAAGATCTGCCACGGAACCTAGCCTCTATTTCTACTTGAAGGACGGAACGGTAGCCATCGTTTTAGTTTACGTCGATGATATCATTTGCGCGTCGAACAAGGAATGCTGGAAGACCCAGTTCTTCGCAGAGCTAAACCAGAAGTACGGGCTGAAGGATATGGGTCGTCTCAACAATTTTGGGTGTCCACGTTGACTGGCAGGACGATGGCTTGCTACTTCACCAATCCAAGTATGCACACTAAATTCTGGAGTGTTTTGGTTTCGCAGATGCAATCCAGTGTCGGTCGCCGATGGACACAACGGTCAAGCTCAGGGCGGCGAAGGAAGGATACAAAGAACCTGGACTGCCTTATCGTGAAGCTATCGGCGCTCCGATATATTTGGCGACAAGCACCCGACCTGATCTCGCATTTCCTGTAGGCTGTCTAAGTCGTTTCGTTCAGCATCCAAATACTTCACATGCTGCAGCCCTCAAGCGAATTTTGCGATACCTTGCGGCAACGAAGAATCACGGCATTTTCTTCAAGAACCAAGATCCAGTAGTTTCTAAAGACCTGGAAATCAATGGTTTCGTAGATGCAGATTGGAGAAACTGCCCGGACACGAGGAAGAGTGTGTCAGGGTATGTGATGATGATGGCCGGTGGACCAGTGCTTGGGCTGCGAGACGCCAAAGTATTGTGGCTCTGCGAGACGGTGAGTGCGTTCCGTGGTCACTCTGGTTACTACAGCATGTTTGAAAGGTGAAGTCGGTTGAGTACCGACTAGTGTACTTGTTGAAGTAGAGAGTGGTGGTTGAGGTCTTTGACCATGATGCCTGTGACTATGAGAGAATTAAGAATGTTCTGCCGGATAAGACCTGCGGGTTTCTGGGAACTGCCTCTGCATGCGTGCAGACTTCTTCTAAGGCTGCGGCCGGTGTAGTCAAGAGTAGTCAACGGGGGTTTTGTGGCTCGAGGTGCTTTCCCCTACAACAACACTTAAACAACAATAACACAATCAGTTTTCTCTCGAATCGCAACACTCGTTTCTATTCAACGCTCGGGCACGTGTGACCATCTCGCTACTACCTGTTCCGCATAGACGAAGCGCTGCGAGTGCGACCGAGCATTTCGCAGGTTATGAGCCCAAGTGGCTTCTGTGTGGGATTTGAAGTTAAGCAAGAAGCAAGATGGAGTTTGGTGCGTTGCAGAGCCATGGTAACGCTGGAGGTCAACAAGGGCAGCAACAAGGGCAGCCGCAACCACAGCAACAAGATCAAGGACATGGTCAACAAGTAGGTCAAGCTTTCCAACGGCAACAAGCGGTGCGGAAAGTGGCCGCTGCTACTAAAACGCCCAAGTGTGATGCAGATGGTGGTTTTGATTTGTATCGGGCTCGATTGGAATCATGTCTGAGGCAACGAGACTGCTGGAATGTGGTTGTGGGGACCGAGGGTCCAGACGCGCAGAATGCCGCCCAGCAACAAATTTATGAAGAGCGCAACCTGTTTGCGCGGGATGCTTTGCTTTGTGGGCTTCTCCCAAAGGATGCCAAGAAAGTCTGCAAGTTCGCGCGGGTGAGTGAGATGTGGACAGCCTTCGTGCGAGACAAGACACGGCGAGACTTCGCAAACAGTATTCGGATTCGTGCTAAGTTGTATGGCGCGAAATTTGTGAAGGGTATGAAAGTGGATAAATATTTGGAGGATCTAGAGGATTATCGCCATCAACTTGAGAACATGAATGATCAGATCGGTGATGCAGAGATGGCAAGTATCTTTCTAACTGGAGTAGAAGGAACCCATCGAAATGTTGTCCGAATGTTCAATAGAGATGAAAATCCTCCTGATCTCGAACGAATGCTGAATTTAACGGAGCGCAGATCGAACTCACTCACAAACAACTTGTTACTCTTAGGGGAACTTTCGGACTGAGAGCACGCCGAGTGCGGACTCTCTGCTACGGCCTTTCTACCATCACTCTGCTAGCCAGTTCCAGAAGATGGCTTCAACTTCACTTGTTGCGACAAAAGATGATGCGGTTTCCAACACGCCCTCCTCCGAAGTGAAACTCGTCACTTAGGAAGATGCTCTTTAGATAAACCGATCATAGCACTCAATGTTTCGAGCCTATCGCTGGCCAGTGGCTTCGTCATGAGATCGGATGGATTCACGTCCGTCTTGACCTTCCACAAGTCCACGGTCTTCTTCGCCACTTGGTCACGCACGTAGTGCCAACGTAGCTCGATGTGTCGCGTCCTGCGACTGTAGGTTGGGTTAGTAGCCATTACGTAGGCTGCTTGGTTATCGATGCCCATTCGAAAACTGAACTCCAAATCTGGAAAAACTTGGATCAGCATGTTGCGTAGCCCTTGGCCCTCCATGCATGCTTCGCATGCTGCAACATACTCCGCCTCAGCGGTCGATTGCGCCACGATGCTTTGGCGTCTTGATGCCCACGAAACTGCACCACCAGCCATGCAGTGAACAAAACCTGTGATGCTCTTGCGTGTGTCAGGGTCATTTCCCCAATCGGAGTCGCAATACCCATCAATAATTAACTCGGGCTTTTGCTCTGCTGACTTGCTCCGGGTGTATACAATTCCTTGCGTCTTGGTCCCAACTAGGTACCTCAGCACTCTCTTGGCGGCGCCAATGTGCTGCTGTGTAGGGTTTTGCACGTATCTGCTAAGCTGTCCAACGGAGAACGCGAGATCTGGTCTCGTACAGGTAGTCAAGTACATGAGGGATCCGACCAGCTCACGATACGGGAAGTTCTTGCCGTTCACGGGTTTCTCTTTGCGTCGATCCGTATCAGTGTCTTTCACAGTCAAACGCATGTTCGTCTCCATAGGGATCCTACTTGGATGAGCGTCCACAAAATGGAACCGCTCGATTATCTCTTCGCAGTACTTTGCCTGGTGAATTTTAATGGAGTCTGCGTTCTGTTCTACCTACACACCGAGGTATGTGTTGAGAAGACCTTTGTCCTTTAGTCCATAGTCCTGGTCTAACTGCTCAAACATTCTTTTCTTGAACGCGACGTTGTTCGTCGCGCACAGTATGTCATCAACGTACAGAAGCACGATGGCGAATTCGCCGTCTTGACCGTAGAAGCAGAGGCACGGCTCGGTCTCACACTGGTTGAAGCCGTAGTCCACAAACCAGCGATTCACCTCGCTGTTCCATTCTCTACCGGACTGGCGCAGCCCGTACAAAGCCTTTTCGACGATATATACCATTCCGTCACCTTCACGCGGGTAGCCTTCAACCTCTTCCAGGTACTGTTTTATACCTAACGTAGCATTAAGGTATGCCGTGTTAATGTCTCCTTGGTAGATCATCAACTTCAAAATGATGCACACAGCAACAAACGTCCTGAATGTCGCCATTCGTGCCACCGGAGAAAATGTCTCTGTGAAGTCAATACCAAATCGCTGTTTGTCACCACGTGCAACTATGCGTGCTCGGTACCTCACAATGTAGCCTAGATGATCTGTCTTCACATCGAAGACCCACATGGTCTTGCTGGTCTGCTGCCCGCTAGGCAATCCTGAACGTGGAATCTGCCTTAACACTCCTTTGGCTTTCAAAGCAGTCATCTCCGCGTCCATAGCTTCACGCCAGAACATAGCTTGCTTGGAGCGTATCGCTTGCCTATAGTTCTTAGGAATCTTGATGTCACTAGCACGTAATCCACCATTGTCACGGCGGTCTGCGTGTAGTGCTTTGAACGCTGAGCACACATCGTAGTCCTCGAATCGTTCAGGTTTAAGGTTCTTTGGGACTTCACGAAGTCCTGGGCGCATTGTTGCCGCTGCATATTTAGCCCTTAACTTTGTACGCTTCTTGTCATGCGTATGACGAATATCTTCGTCTCTTGGATGCACCTTTCCGATTAGCATTTGCGTTGGAATTACTAGAACACCATTTTCAGCTGGCGCTGGCGGTTCGCTCCCGTCATCACTTACGCCGTTATCACCCTGTGCCTCGTGATCATCGCTTGGGTCGAACAAATAATCGTAGTCATCGTCGCCATCAAGCTCTCTCTCATTCGCTTCAGGAACAGGAGTCAGATCAGACACATGGCTTGCCAGTTCATCAATTAACTCGCCAACATAATTATCATGTTCATCAAATTCTCTTTCTGCATCATCACCAACTTTGCTCTCAGCTTGGACAACAATGCTAGCTACGCTGTCGACAACGTGAACAGCTTCTGCATCCTCGTCCTCCTGCGTTTCACACGCATTTTCGTCCTCCTGTGTTGCACACGCATCCTCATAGTCAGGTAGAGAGCTGTTCTGCAGAATATCATCCCATAGTTGCTGGTCATTTCCCGCTAATTCACTGCTAGAGCTGCTCCTGTCTTCATTGGGAAGGGCGCTGTTGCGCACCATATCATTCCACAGCACTTGCTCAGCTTCGTTGAGGTCGTCTATGCTTGCAGCAACGCTTTGCATTTCGACACTGCTATCGTCACGCACGGATTCGGCGTCACACTCTGCTCGCTGAGATGCTTCGCTGTCACTTTCTGCGTCATCGAAGTCTCCATCCCGAAGAAACTCGTCGAACGTCTGTAATCATCTGTTCACCTTTGTCTTGAATCCGCTGTCGTAGCGGTCTTTGTACTTAATCGCCTCGTTAACCTTCACATCAGCCACGAAGCCCTTTTGGTGCTCGGTAGGAAAATATACCTGACAGCCAACAACGTCTTCTTGATAGCCAATGAGGAAACCCACCTTGCAGTTCACACTCAGTTTCTTGCGTTTGGCCACCGGCGTGTGACAGTATACCAATGACCCAAAGGTACGAATGTGATGAATGTCTGGCTTAGTACCGTACATCATCTCATATGGGGTTCGTCCGGCGCCCTTGCAAAATACTCGGTTCTTAATGTAAACAGCAGTTTGAAATGCATGCATCCAAAACGATCTCGGTAGCCCCGAGTCATGCATCATTGTCTTTACCATTCCAATTAAAGTCTGGTGTGTTCGCTCCACGAGGTTCAACTGAGACGACTTCGGACCAACCTTGGTGTGGACTATGCCCTTCGTAGCATACCAGCGCTCAATAGTCTTGTTGCAGGACTCTGCACCCTTGTCCGATAGCTTCGTCTTGCTCATCACTAGACTCTTCCTCAGCACACCACCGACGGGTCACTACCGTATCAACTTTCCGTCCGTGCTGCCGTTCAGCCCACGCAATGTACTGCTTCATGTACCCGTTCACCTCATCTTCTGTCTTCAAATTCAACAGGTACGTGGTCACAAAACGCGAGAATCCGTCCATCACAACTAGCACAGCACTATATTTCGTGCCATTGTGTAGTCCAGGAATCAATAAGTCGGCGAAGACCATGTCATTCACCTTCACTATGTTGCGATCGAGGCTCTTCTTGAATGTCTTGCGTCGCTGCTTACCAAAATGACAGTCAGTGCAATCCATCTTGTCACGCCTCTTCAACATGATGCCCTTGGCCATTCCGCGATCGACCATTAGGCGAATATACTCTGGGCAGATGTGCCCCAAGCGCGCGTGCCAAACGTCAATATCTTCGACACCGTCTGTCACCGCAAAATTTGCCACTATTTGTTTCTTCACAGCAGTGGTCTTCTTGTTGACCTTAACGCCACCAATATTGTGCACGTTGAAAGCCCACAATCGATGTTCATGCACCGCACGAAGCACCTCTGTGCCATCTTTCGTCATATCAAACATCATTGTTTCCTGCTCCCACGACATTTTGAAGCCTTGCTCCAGTGCTTGTCCTGGTGAGAAGAGGTTACATCCAGCTTTTGGTACGTATAGCACGTCTTCGAGGAATACGAACACCATCTCGTCATCAACCATAGTAGCTAGAAGAATTGTCCCAAAGCCTTCGGCCTTGGCGTCAACACCATCTGCGAATCCCGAAATATTTGGATTCCAATCACTGTTCTCCATGTTGTTCAGCACAGTAAAATATTCTTTTGTCGCTACAATGTGTGCGTTGGTTCCGCTGTCGAAATACCAACGACTTGCGTCGCAATCCTTTGCGACTCTCTTGACAACTTCTCCCACGACAACTTCACGCTTGTGCACCCAGTTGGCGTCGTCATCAGTCTTCTCCGATGAGATCTTCACGGGTTTCTGACCCGAGCGTGCCATCTTCGCGCTTGCCTTTCTCTCCGCACTGGGTTTCTCTTCCAAGTCGGGGCAATCGCTCTTGTAATGGCCCTTGCCACCACAGTTAAAGCACTTGACGTCAGACCTCGACGTC
Source organism: Phytophthora cinnamomi (assembly GCF_018691715.1). Lineage (NCBI taxonomy): Eukaryota > Oomycota > Peronosporomycetes > Peronosporales > Peronosporaceae > Phytophthora > Phytophthora cinnamomi. Next base: position 86,866 of record NW_027150989.1, read on the forward strand.
TTCTTCTTCGATCCATCACCAGTAGTTTTGCCCTTCGGGCCACTTGAAGCATTGCTTTGCTTCTTCTTGCCTTGGTTACTGCCAAAAGCATTCTTCTCCCAGTCCTTGTTGCGCGTCTCAGCCGTGAGAATCAATTCTCGCACTAGTTCTGGCGTGTATTTACTCATGTTGGAGCTAAATAACACTTTTCTACGAAGCTCATTGTAGCACACCTGCTGCGGCAGGCTGCGCAGCAACATGTCCACCATCTGAAGGTCCCTCAACGGTGATCCAAGCTCCTTGAGCTCGTTTTTGATCCGGAACATCGTGTACAAGTGTCCGCGCACGTCCCCGTTAGTTCGCAGATGAGTCCTGTGCAGCTCACCTTGTAAGCGATACACTTTCTGCGCCTTGGTGGCATCGTTGTTCTTCCCCTCGTAGATCTTGCAGAGCTCGCCCCACATAGCAGTTCCAGTGTCCTGGTCCAACAACTGCTGGGAGAGTCTCGTCGTCAGCGAACCCATGATCAGCATCTGGATCTTCGCTTGCTTCTTGGTGTGTTCATCCTTCTTTTCTTGACTCCAGGTTGGGTCTGCCGTGACCTTGCCGCTTGCTATGTCCTCTAGCAAGCTCTTCTGGAACACGATCTTCATGCTCTTCTTGTAGAAAGGCCGGTTCTCGCCGTCCCAGTTGACGGGATTGCCGGAGGAGTTGATCCTGAACTTCTTGTCCGTCTTGCTCTTGCGGCGATCGTCGTCTGAGTCCGATGAGGATGACATCTTGTCGTTGTAGTGCAGCTCACCAACGTGTAGCGCAGCGCGTAGCGTGTACTTGGGTTTGGGCTCGTAACCCTAACGGAGCGCAGATCGAACTCACTCACAAACAACTTGTTACTCTTAGGGGAACTTTCGGACTGAGAGCACGCCGAGTGCGGACTCTCTGCTACGGCCTTTCTACCATCACTCTGCTAGCCAGTTCCAGAAGATGGCTTCGACTTCACTTGTTGTGACAAAAGATGATGCGGTTTCCAACAGAATTCTCTGCGGAGTGGAGCCGAAATGGATGAAGCCGATGATGAAAACAACGATCTCTCCAAGAAAAAGAAGGAGAACAAAATTATTGATTCAGTCCAGGGAAAAAGACCCTGGCAAGCCAAGAAACAAAACAAAGTAGGTCCTGGAAAGAAGTCCCAAGGAGGAGACCCGTGAATGTCATTTTTGCCACAAAATTGGTCATCTTCGGGCTGAGTGCAGAAAGTGGCTTGCCAAACAATGAAAAAGGAGAAAGCGGGCCAAAATGATGATGAAGACGACAGTGAGGACAGCGAGACGCGAGGTAAAAACGCCTCAAAGAAGAAAAAGAATAAGAAAATTGGCTTCATGGGTCGATGGGTAAAACCCTCTGGTACCATTGGCATGATGCGAAGTTCGAGTGATGCTGCGGCTTCAGATGAATTTACGCAGGAATGGATGTTAGATACCGGTACTGATGTGCATGTGTCCACTAATGTGGACTCATTTCAGCATGAATTGATCGAAGATGATATGTATTTCAATGACTGGAAGGGGGGTAGTGCCAAAGCTGAAGGCAGTGGTCTGGTCCAAGTACGGACAATGAATGTTTTAGATCCGAATGGCTCCGGATTTATATTGAACTTGGAGGAAACGCGTTATTCTCCGAATGGACTCATTAATCTTCTGAGTCAAGAATTGCTTGAACTGGATGGCTGGATTCCATCCACGCCGTTTACCCGTAACCCAGCAGATAGAGTCACCTACTTCACTAATGAGATGTATGAAGGTGTGAAGCTGATGTTCAAAAAGGGGAATGGGCATTACTGGCTGGATACGTCCCCCGTTCGCTCGAACTCTACTGTGTGTTGAATGACTTCAACTCCAAAGGAGAACAAATTACTGTTGTGGCACATGCGTTTTGCTCATCAGAATGTCGAAGCTATGAGAAAGATGGTTCAATTGGAGATGGTTGAAGGTATGGAGACGCTCACTTTGAACGACTTTAAGGGTCAGTTTCGCTGCGAGATGCTCGGTCGCACTCGCAGCGCTTCGTCTATGCGGAACAGGTAGTAGCGAGATGGTCACACGTGCCCGAGCGTTGAGTAGAAACGAGTGTGCGATTCGAGAGAAAACTGATTGTGTTATTGTTGTTTAAGTGTTGTTGTAGGGGAAAGCACCTCGAGCTATAAAACCCCCGTTGACTACTCTTGACTACACCGGCCGCAGCCTTAGAAGAAGTCTGCACGCATGCAGAGGCAGTTCCCAGAAACCCGCAGGTCTTATCCGGCAGAACATTCTTAATTCTCTCATAGTCACAGGCATCATGGTCAAAGACCTCAACCACCACTCTCTACTTCAACAAGTACACTAGTCGGTACTCAACCGACTTCACCTTTCAAACATGCTGTAGTAACCAGAGTGACCACGGAACGCACTCAGCGTCTCGCACTCCCACTTCACTTTGGTTGCTCAACGTGCTTCATTTGTGTTGCCGCAGCAAACCTATGCTTCCTTCATATCAACGTCTGATCCGCAATCATAGTCCATGGTAGTTCCGGCATTCTCAGTACAATGCCTCATGACATGGCGAACATCTTCTTGGTTGAGCTGGTCACGCAGACGCTCAAAGACACACGGCCCTAAAGCTTTCGTAAAAATGTCGGCGATGTTCTTTGCTGAGGAAACATATTCGATTTCCAATCGATCACGATCTACCCATTCAGCAATTGAACGCGTCTTTTTCGCCAAATGTTTTTGTTCTTGTGAGTTTTCATTATTTTTCACATCCTTGATCGTACTTTGGTTATCACAGTAGAGCGTAGCCACGGCTCGCTGGTTGATTCCCAATTCCTTCAACATCAATTGTGCCCACTTAATCTCTTTCGTGCACTTGTGCGCTGCAATTAGTTCAGCCGCACATGTGTCATCAGCTACCGTACTCTGCTTCTTACTCTGCCAGTGCCACACAGACGACGTGCTGCGAGTGCGACCGAGCATCTCGAAGAATCACGGCATTTTCTTCAAGAACCAAGATCCAGTAGTTTCTAAAGACCTGGAAATCAATGGTTTCGTAGATGCAGATTGGGGAAACTGCCCGGACACGAGGAAGAGTGTGTCAGGGTATGTGATGATGATGGCCGGTGGACCAGTTGCTTGGACTGCGAGACGCCAAAGTATTGTGGCTCTCAGCACAGCAGAAGCTGAATATGCTGCAGTTTGCGAGGCATGTCAAGAGGGACAATCAATTAAGAACATGCTGGTGGAGATTAGCGGAAAACGTGATATCGTGTTACGGCTTGGTGTGGATAACCAAGCAGCAATTATCCTTGCGACTAACCCCACGTATAGCCGAAAGACACGCCACATCGAATTGCGTCTTCACTTCGTGCGCGAAATGGCGCAACAAAGGGGTGTTGAGCTGTGGAAAGTGTCGGGCGAGGAGAATCCAGCCGATTTACTAACGAAGCCAATGGGATACCTGCGCCTGGACAAAATGAAAGCGTTGGTGGGAATGCAACCAAAAATCAACCAGACTCCCCGTGAAATGAAACGCAAGATGTCCTACCAGACGATGTCGAGTAATGCTGCCTGTAATGTAGCCGAAGACTAGTTCCGAGAGTATGCCTACCTTCTCGGAGGGCGGCGTGTTACGATGCTGGTCGTGCAATTTCATGGTGCGTACAGCTTGGCGCGTGCACCGCCAGGTCGCAGACAGGAGTGTTGGTGACGAAGGCCATGGAACAAGGATGATCTCAGTAGGAACAGACCAGGCCAGTCACTGTTTGTCTTTTGTATTGTTGGAGAGAAGCTGGCTCAGAAGAATCGCTGTTGCGGTCGAGGTGTAAGTCACAGCAACAAGAATTGGTTTGCTTCCTCCTGCAATCAAATCGATGTGCCACCTGCCGTACTTCGTAACAAGAGACCTCGAAATTCAGCAGGAATGGACTGCAGGACGGTGATTAGCGTCATGTGCTCGATAAATGGTATCCATTTAGGGTAACACGAGTGCTTGGATACCCAATTGTAGAAAGTTGCATGTCGAACACCAGAAAACGCTGCATATTACTTCGGCGTCCATGCTGCTAAGTGCTGGATGGAGATAGTAAAAGATGACTACCGATCTTTCCTTCCATGTCATCGTACTGTAGTGCTTGCTAGTCGGCAGGAAGCCAAGTGGGGATTCGCCACATTGAAGCGACAGTTGTGCAAAGGCAACCTCAATCGTTGAAGCAATTGTGTCGCCACAAAATCTGCTAATTTGCTGCTGTTGAATTCTTGCTTCTGCAGCCTTGCCGTCGATGTTGGCCCTGAATTTACGCGACAGTTCTGGAAACGCCTGGATACGAATTTGCACGTTGACGCTGTTTTGCTTCGTGCGTGCCTCTTGAGCTACCACCCACCCTGCGTTTGAAGCATCTCGCCGCAGAAACTTCTTCATAGGGACTACGGAAATCGGAGAATAATCTCACATAGCTTTTCTCGTTGTTTTTGGCTGCTTATAATAGAACGGAGCTATTGTAATGCTATTTTGGGCTTCTAACATTAGGCAGGCAAGGAGCTAATGCATCAAATATCATGTTAGCCAGGAATTGGAAACTGTTTTCTTTGTGTTAACCCCCCAACCCGAGGCCTTTTGGTTGGCCCCATTAACCGAATCCCTAGATACGATAATTTTTATCTCAAGGGTGGGCTTCAATAGTGAAATCAACATATTTGGTAACGCGTCCTTTTCAAAATCGGGACGACACCCGATCCCCAGCTCTTCCTCAGCTTCCTTACCGTGTATTTCGACTACAACGTGTCTCCTCGATACATGATAGCACTGTCATCGTGTCTTTTTGTGATAGAAAATGAGCACTGTCCAGCCAAAGACATAGCAATCGCTGAGTAGCCAGTGCAAATATTAGTTGAAGTAACAGCATATGGCGATCTGCAAGAACGGCAAGATAATGAAGTGTATTCGATCCAAGTCAATTACACCTACTTAGACCGTGCCCGAGTCATCAATGGCTGGCGTACTCTGACGCTGCGGCGGGGGAGCGACTGCTGCCGAATCGTCGCTCGACTAACCACCCGAATCGCACCCACCACTCTCTTCGTCAACAGCGACACGAGCGGGCTTCCGGGCGCGGAATTTTCGCTTGCGCCGCGCTTGAGGGATCAATGTTCCGTCCTTCCGGTACTTGTGCCATATCTCAAAGCACGAAGTCGCGCTTGATCCGCTCGCTTTAACACCGAACAAACTTTGCACGCCCGCTGTCTGCGCTTCCGCGTTTCCCCGCCGTTGCCCTTCCTCCACTCGTCTGTCTGGACAGGCACATGGGCGGTTGCCACTCTGTTGGCCTTTGTCGGCGTAGGCTGGAGGCCGTGATGACGCAGCAGTTGGTCCCAGTCGTTCGGTTGGAGCTGACAAAGCTCCAGGTGTAGCAGCTTTAGGAAGCTGACGTGCGATACTTTGCTCTTGCCATCGATGATGCGGCGCGCGTTGTAGATGATGAAGGCATTGATAATTGCAATGTCGATTAGGCCGAGAAACAACGGCCTGTATTATTTTTTTGTAGCACCTGGCCAGCTGAAGCGAGTACCTGTTGTATAATACATGTTAGTCATTTAGCTCAAAGTTGTATGTACACGATAAGAGAACTTGCCGCTGTAGGCGGAGTTGATCATGGACATCAACTCCGCCCATGAAAGTCTGGTAGTCCTTGGCAAACCTTCATCAATTCAGCTTGTTCGCCGATAGTTGGAACACGGCGCACAATACGATCCGGCGTAGCACTGCCTCCCGCAGCGAGCACAAGGACCCCTTGGTTGTCCCACCAACGCGTAAATTGAACCTGAGGAACTTGATGCAACTTCGCAATGTGAAAGGTGCCTCTCACGATCCAAGCCGGACACTTGTTCGACTCATTCCGCCCATTCTTCTTCTTCTTAGGTAGGATCGCAGTGCACAGGCCCTTCTTGTTCGTCATGACAGTACCTACACTGTAGAAATACATGGTCAAAAGTTGCATGGCGAGAACAACCGAAGTGTAGAACCGATCGGTCACGATAAGGCGAAACTCAGGTGGACCAGTTGGTCCAAACACTTGACGAAGGTTTCTGACAACGGCTGCAGGACCCGACTTGGTATCGGGCGGAGTGCTGCCGTCATGAGTTTGCTGCTTTCCGCAGTACACTTCGAAACTGTACAATACACGATAGATTTATTTAGTTAGCATGTATCAGACACGTTAACCTAACTTTGAAGCAAAAAAAAGAGAGCGTGCTTTTGGGCACGCTCTCTTACTTACCGTATACAATATGCGGACTCGGGACAGCACAACATGAAGAGCTTGGTCCCCCAGCGGTGTGGCTTATCCTTCATAACTATTCGCATCTTATTGAAAGGCGAGGTGGAGGGAAGCATCGCCTCATCAAAAGCCATCACAGGTGGGGGAATAAAGTTCCTTTGGAATGTGTCTTGGAGAGCGTCAATGACCGGACGAAGTTTCCAGGCGCGGTCGGTAGCAGCTTGAGCGGCAGAGTTGCTGCTGAAGTGAAGATTGCGCGAAACATGGTCAAATCGATCACGCGTCATAAACTGACCGAAGCAGCCATGTAGGATGGCTCCTTCGTCCGTGGTCTTCCAGTGATGAGCGAATTTCTCCTGGTTAGCGGCAATTGTCCGCGCAATAAGAAGACCAATCAAGATGCACAGATCTCGACCCGAAATTTCAAGCGTTTTTGCAAAGTTGTCTTAATTTGTTGTGGGGTTTGCACTTGCAAATTTGGTCGCTTCTGCTGTCGGGCCAGTTGCTTGGCATGTTGGGCTTGCACGCGCGCGTCCCAGTTCTCGTCGAAGTTGTCGTTACTCGCTCCTGCGATTTTCTCCAAGAGCTGGGACTCGCAAAACGTAGGAACGCGCCAAGAGCGGTCGATGCAGAATTTAGAGCACCAGCAGTAGGCCCCTGCTCGCCATTGTAAATACCAGGATAGTCTTCACGAATCCACCCACTGGGCCGGACTTCATACGGCTCATCCATGTAGGGAATTGGCGTCCTCAGCTGGGGTACGGTCCAGCCATCTACCCGCATGTCATCAAGTACGCGTGTCTGCACTGCACCACGAGCCACGGCATCCATCCCACCCGCTGCATTGATTAGTGCGGGATCGAAAATGAGGTCGGTCGGAGAGTTTGTTTCGGGATCCGGTTCGACCCAGTCGACTTCATCATCGTCATCGTAGACCGAGCTTCCTTCAAACTCGCCGTCGGAATCAAGCGCTGTGTAGTAGCCCGTATCACCAAGGCAGACAATGTTTGGATCCTCTGCAAAAGTGTATAATACAATATAACAATACACGTTAAGTTTGATAACATGTGTCATTATCGTGTATATACACGATACACATACCGAATACCGGAGGACTAGAAGCAACCTCGTCTTCCTCCGTTTCTTCGTAGAGTGTGTGCGCGCGAATAGGGGCCACCGATCCATTTGACGTTCCTTCGCCATCCGAGGATGGATCAGGTTCTCCGTCACTGCTGACATCATCGGCTACAGCGACAAAGTCGTCGTTTAGGCTGCGTTGGGGTGCTGGGGCTAGCGAAAACGTGCAAACACCGGTTAGTTCCCACCGAAAACAGTAGCATTGTCAATATATCTCGCGTACCAATTGCACTGTTACCACCTTGAGAGCTTGCCGTGTAGTGGGTCTAACTTGACTTACTACTTTAGCTTACATGTCGTGCTACGTGTATGAGGAAGCGTAAGTACTTAGTAATTACTTAGGTTAATTATATTTGAATACACAAATATAATTTAAATCAGATAAGACTCCAAGTAGCTAGTTTAAGGTAAAATGAGAACTATATTGTTTGTAAATTGATCTTCCTCCTCAATCTGCTAAAACGGTTTATCATCTATGAAAGGGGTTGACAGTGGCTGGCTGTCAGAGCCCCGCTAATATGCACGTCTCTAATTGGTAGAAAGATGCTGCTTTATACCAATAGTATCTTTGGGTAGGTGTGGACCACTCATTGTGGTGGCCCACTTCAATGTATCCATTGGTGTGACTTACACCAAGGTGAGGAAATATCTAAAACTTTTAACAGATATCCTATCTGTTAAATTCACAAGTGGCTTGCAGCCACTTGTACGTGTAACCCTGTTATACCATCCCCCCCTTAAGGTTAGACGCGCGGGGTCTCCGCACGTCAATCTTCGGAATTGACCATTCGTCAATTCTCCGCGATTGGAGAAGAAATCCGCGCTCATTCAACGATGAGCGCGCCTCAAGAGAAGAAGACTCCAAAGTCGGTGGGGAGTCATCTCTCTATCGGCGACTACTTCGAACGCCAGTAGGCGAAGTATGGCGACGTCGTCGACCTCGATGACGACGATGAAGATATGGAGGGCGAGGAGAACTCGTCCTCAAAGGGCAAAGACTCAGTGTCGAGGGAATCACTCGACCCTCATGCCAAGAACATTCGCCCGCGTGAAGGGGACGAATCGGACGCTTCGAGCTCGAAGCGTTCGCTAACTGAGAGCGATATCCCACTAGCTTCCGCTGGGGCTCTCAGTACTCCGCGCGCTGCTGGTGCAGCGCGTGATTTCAAAGCTCAAGGCTCTCCACGCTCTGCGCCTGCAGCGCGCGATCCGTGGATGCCGTCCGCGTCCGAGATTATGGACCGGTACGAGAACTCGGTACCTCCAAATGAGGTACCGCTGTACGTATGCAGCGCCATCAAAGATGACGCTGTGGCTGCCGAGCTGCACTTTAACGCGGAAACGCATCAAAGGCGCGATTGTTACATCGGACTCTTCCATGAGCTTCGATGGTTTCGAAGCAAGAAGGCATCTTCTCGCAGCAAATTGTCCGAGTGGCAGGCACTTTGTCAAAGTTGGAATGCTTTTGTTGAAAACTTCAACGAGAAGCCGAATGCTTACCGTGATCGGATCAAGCAAGCGCGTGGTCGCTTCGAGACGTACTCGAAGCGTGGAAAGTTGGAGCAACTCCACGTTGCTGCGGAGGAGGCAAATGTGCCGTGCGCTGTGCCCGAGGGCTTTCAGTGCACGAAGTGCTTCCCAGGCGCGGTCCGCTTGAGCGACCGCGACCTGAACGGGTACACGTCGTTCCGTGTGCCCGAGAGTCTCAAAGAGCTCCATGCTAAGTTCTTAGCACGTGAGGGTTCGGGCGCTAGCGATGATCGCAGCGCTCGTGTTACTTCCGCTGTGCCAGCGCGTACTGCTCTTCGTACGCCCTCACCATTTCCGGAACGTCCTCCTGCAAGACGTTCCGCGGCTCCCATGTATCTCGATGGGGAGGAAATCCTTTCCAACGAATACGAAAACGAGCCCCTTGAGGGTTCGTTTTCGGGATACTATGGTCAACAATCCGCTTAACAATCCAGCGGGTTGAGCCGCGGGCGTCACGGATCGGCGGTGGCGGGGATGGGAACACGCCCCGGGAATGATCATCCCCGGGCTGATCGGTTCGCGCCTCTCCACGACCGGGTGACCGCCGTGGAGCGTCTGCAAGGCGCTGAGTTCGCCGCCCTGAAGCAGGAGCTGGCGAACCAGAAGGCCCAAGTCGCGGCGGTCTCGCAGACCGCCTCGAATATCCAGGTCGAGCTGGAGACCCAGATGAAGGGGTTGCTCCAGCGCGTCCGCGCGCTGGAGGAGAGGCTGCTCGTCGCCCAGGCCAAGGCTTCCGCTTCTGCCTCGACTCCTGCCGAGGCTTTGGGTCAGCCGACCTAGGTGGCTCGTGCCGCAGGTACGGCTTCAGCCGCCCGACGTAAAAGGTCGAGTGGAGGCGCATGCTAGACGGTATGTCTAGTGGGTGAGCGTTGCCGTGCCGCGCCAACACCGTGAACGGCCCGGTGAAGCGCGGAGCAAGCTTGCTTGCTCCGAATTCCGAAACTGCATGTTTACGCAGGTTTTGCGTAGCTACCAAAACCAATGAACTAACTTTGAATTCATTTGTGTTGCCTCTGCTCACATTGTCTGCGTTCAGCTTCTGTTGATCAACAGAAGCTGCTATTGCATCTTGGACAAACCGAATCACGGCTTGTCTTTTGTTAATGAAATCGATTGCATCCGAGCTGAAGTCATTCAGCTCGCTCTCCGCTAGAGGCCCGGCCTCTGCGTGGTTCTTTGCGGTGTCTGCGCCCTGCGCAGACCCGTGGTCTTTGTCCTTGTTGATAGAGGAGTCTGCGCCCTGCGCAGACTCATGCGTTTTGTTCGTTGTTGTTGCAGCTGACACCGTGCAGGTGTCAGCGGTTTTCTGCGACTGCTGTATTGCAGTCGTAGATCCTCCCCCACTTAAGGCGGGAGCCATCACTCCGAGTAAACTCGGTAGACGTGGATGCCGCATGGCATTCACGTAGAACGGTGTATGCCCGGTCGAGGCATGCACTGAGGTATTGATGGCAAACTCTGCCATCGATAGGCACTCGCTCCAGTATTGGAACGAGTGAGCGTAGCTCTTCAACATATCGATGAGCACGCGATTCACGCGCTCGGTTTGACCGTCCGGCTGCAGATGATCCGCAGTCGACGTGTCCCAAGAAGTGTAAACACTTCTTGCCACAGGTGCGCTGTGAAGCGCGGGTCTCTGTCCGACACGATGTCGGTCGGCATGCCATGGTGTTTGAACACCATGTCGACGAACAGACGGACCGTCTGCTTCGCGGTCACATCTGGCGGCACCGCAGCAAGATGTACCATCTTGCTGAAGCGGTCGACGAAGACCACAACGCTGGTATTCCCTCCGCTGTCCGGGGGAAGACCAAAGATGAAGTCCAAAGACATGGACTTCCAACACTCCGACGGAGTCGGTAGTGATTGCAGTGGAGCCTGCGTGAATGGCGCAGGCTTTACGCGTTGGCATACCTCGCAAGCACGGACGTACCTGCGCACCCACGCGTAATGATGGTGCCAGTAGAAGTCACGCGTGAGAACGACGTATGTCTTGTCACGTCCGAGATGTCCCGCAGTCGGGGCATCATGATACTCGTACATGATCCTGAGTCGCAGGTCGTGGTCATTCGGCACGGCAACGCGATCCGCGTTGTCGTCGACTGCATTATAATGCAGTATTCCGTCGTGCACTCGAAAGCGGTGTGCACGCGCACGAAGGTGCTTGGGCAGCTTCTGACGGGACTTGTCAGAAGGCGCTGTGCCATAGGCCAGCAACCGTTTCTTGTCCGCGTCGTGGGCGTACGCGGCCTTCACATCGGCCAACAGAGACGATGTGGGTGTGCTTGATCGCATGACGTCAATGGCATTGCCGTCAGCAGCTTCTGCATAGTCCGGCCGACGTGATAATGCGTCGGCCACCACATTCAACCTTCCGGGTTTGTATTCGACCCGGAAGTCATATTCCGCGAAGAATGGGAGCCATCGCGCCATTCTATGTGATATATGTGGCGGCTTCACTGCAGTGCGCAGTGATGCATGGTCGGTGTAGACCACGAACGGTCTACTTCCAAGTAGATACACTCGGAACTTCGCAAGAGCATATTTCATGGCAAAGCGTTCCTTGTCATGCACCGGATAATTTCGCTCAGCTGCCTTCAGCTGACGCGACTGGTAATAAACGACACGATCACAGCCCTCGTGATCGTGCTGCATCAACGCACATCCGATCGCGAAGTCGGATGCGTCACATACGACGTGGAATGGGTCATCTTGGTCAGTCACTGCCAAGATCGGTGCCTCAGTCAAGCCCCGCTTGACTGCTTCGAATGCCTTTTGGCAATCGGTTGTCCAATTCCACACAGCTTCCTTTTAAGAAGCTGTGACAGCGGGCGAATCTTGTCCGCGTAATCCTCCACGTACTTGCACAAGTACGTGGCCAAGGCAAGGAACTGCCTCAGTTCCTTGACACTTGAAGGCGTTGGCCATTCGTTAACCACTCTGACCTTTTCCGGGTCAGGGCGAACACCATTCTTCCCTACGAGACACCCGAGGACGGATATCTCGCTCGCCCCGAAGATACACTTCTTCAAGTTCGCGTAGAGCTTATTCTTTCGCGTAAGCTCAAGTAGCTTCCGGTGATGCACCCGGTGCATCTCAATGTCGGTTTTCCCGTCCACAGCCCGGCTGTGGATGAACACATCATCGAAGTAGCTCGGCGCAAAGTTGTGCACCGAGCGCAACCAGTGCGTCACGCACCTATTGAAGGTCGAAGCGGCGTTCTCGAGTCCCTGCGGCAGCACTAGTCACTCCCAGAGCACTTCGCTTGGCGTGCTCACCAACGTGAGAGGGATATCGCTCTCACACATTAGGATTTGATAGAATCCATCTCGTAAGTCGAGAGCACTGTAAACGGTGCTCCCGGCCATCGAATCGATGATAACATCTTTTCGTGGTATCGGCGTCTGTGCCAGTACCGTCGCATCGTTCAGCTTGTTATACGCATGAACGATGCGCCGTCCGCCCTGTGGCTTTTTGACACAGAACGTCGGAGCACTGTGCGGGGACTTTGATTCCCGCACTTGTCCTGCTTTGCGACGACTTTCAAAGAAGTCGTCGATTGCTTTTGCTTGTTCTCGCAGCAGTGGCCACTGCCGCGTGACACAGTACTTCGTGCCCGGCACGAGATCAATCTCGTGCTGAATGCCCTTATCCTGCGGAAGCTCCGCAGGAATCTCTTCCGGGAGTACGTCTTTGTACTCCCTCAACAATTCGTAATAGGGACTCGACTTCAGCGAGTCCCAGCCTTGTTCCTCGAAGCGCTCTCGCTTCGTCTTCGCACTGAGAGTGTCTTCTCTCTCAGTGGTACTTCCCATGAAGAGCTGTCTCAGCTCTTCGCTCTCGCTCTCCGTTCTTTCGCTGTTCGAAAGAACGCAGACTTGCTCTATGCGTCCATCGTAGCGTGAAGCACTTCCAGCTCATGACTGGAAGCGAAGTCAACTCCGACGCCGTCGTCGGAGGATTAGCGAGTTCCATTTCACGATACTGGAATCCAGTATCGGTGCGCGTCAAGACGCTTAGCGTCTCGACATCCGGCGTCACCGCCTCAGTCTGCTTAGCAGACTGTTCTCGTGGCGTCTCGGTCCCGGACCGAGACTTGCGCAGCCTTCTTCGCATGCGCCGTCTTCATGTTATGCGGAGCCCGGCTCCGCACGGTGGTTCTTCTGGTCCAGGCCCGGCAATGGACGGTTGTTCGCCGGCGGACCCTGTCCGCGGGCGTGCGGTATCAAGCCCGGCTTGACTGCATGTTTCTTCGTGCAGCCCGGCTGCACTGTAATGTGCTCCTTCGCCGGCAGACCCTGTCTGCGGGCGCGCGAAATCAAGCCCGGCTTGATCGCATGGCGCTTCGTCGTGCAGCCCGGCTGCACGACAGCATACAAATTGCGTCAGTGCGGTACGTTTGCAACCGTCTGTACTGTTTGCAGCGTCAACTCCCGGAGTCGACACGCCTTTGTCTCCTCGACGCCATTCATTGGCGGAGCCCTCATGACCGAGGGTGCGTCGGCTCCAGGAGCCGACGCGTCGTCGTCGACCTGACCTCTTCGGGCCAGGAACTGTCCCTTACACACTTGAATGTGAGTGTTGGTTCCCGGAACCAGCACATCTTTTTCTTCTGACGTCGGCAGCATTGCCGACGTTGGTCTCGCTTGTGTGCGCCCTCACGCACTTCCTGGGCACTCCGGGACAGCAGCATTAAGCGCTGTCTCGACTGGCGAGCCGCGCGCACCCGTTAGTACGTGCGTTGCGGTAACAGGGCCATCGCTCTCTGTTCCGCTGTCGCGACCAAAGCGCACGAGCGTGCGCTTCTTCCAGTCTATCACCGGATCATGCCGTGGCTTGCACGGCATGCCCATTACCACGTCGAACTTATCGTCCAGGTCCAGGACGAAAAAATGTTCGACAAACACTCGTTGTTTGTACGAGAAGCGCACGTTCACGACGCGCTTCTCGGTCTTCACGATGGCACCTGTTGCCAGTCGCATTTCCAGAAGACTTCGAGGTACATGTACCTCCACGAAGTCAAGTCTCGGCAGGCTTCGTAGTCGAACAAAGTTGTTCGACGCGCCTGAATCTACCAAAACTCGAAAAAAGTCACTCGCTCTGTTCGAGTAAACCTTCAAGATGACTAGGTTCAGCCTGTCATCTTGCTTCTTGCAGCGATAGCTAGTCTCACTGGGGGCTGCAGTCCTCAGTGTCGCGTGCCCGATGTCGACACGCGTGACTGCATTACCAGTAGGGCGCCCCGCGCCTACTGGATGTTCGCGTCTTTTGTTGGTTCGCGGCGATGCCTAGCATCGCCACGACGGCCACCTCCAGGGGGCATGGGAGCTGTGCACTCCCGTGCAAAGTGACCGATCCTTCTGCAACGGAAGCAGCGCACGTTACCTCCCTGCTGCTGGTAACCAGCAGTTGTTGCGTTCGAGAGGTCCATTGGTTCCGGACCTCCCGTGCTCACTACCGGGCGCGGTTGCGACCTCGGCACGTTCGCATAGGGTTTAGCCTGCCGCAGGCTAAACGCTTCTTGCATGGCAAGGGTGATTGCCGCTTCGAGAGTACTCGGGTACTCTCGGAAGAGATAGGTCTTCACAGGCCCATCTCTCAGTCCCTTCATGAACGTGACGACCTTAGTTTACATTGAAGCGGGTCACCACAATGAGTGGTCCACACCTACCCAAAGATCCTATTGGTAGAAAGTAGCATCTTTCTACCAATCAGAGACATGCATATTAGCGGGGCTCTGACAGCCAGCCGCTGCCAACCCTTTCATAGATGATAAACAGTTTTCGCAGATTTTGGAGGAAGATCAATTTACAAACAATACAGTTCTCATTTTACCTTAAACTAGCTACTTGGAGTCATTATTTGATTTATATTATACTTGTGTATTCAAGTATAATTAATTCAAGTTTTTAATAAACTCCTACGCTTCCTCATACACGTAGCGCAACGTGTAAGCAAAAGTAGTGAGCCAAGTTAGGCCCACTACACAAGGCGCGGTATATCGCACCTCGCTATATCTGCGGAGAAGAGGGACACACGGCTAAGTACTACGGACAGCACCTCAGCGACACTAACGACGGAACAGATGGGGAAAAGCTCAAGGAAATGCAGCCAAGGCAGAAGATGCGGTGAAGACTCCGCGGCCGATTAAGCTTGAAGGTTGGGCGTCAGGTGCGGTCCGATTCTTGTGGACTCGGGCGAGTCACACCACCTGACAGGCCATCAAAAAGGTTTTGAAGCGACTGACGACAAGGTGACTCAGGTCATCGCGTAGCTAATGGCAGAACGGTCATCACGCAAGCAAAGACAGACTGCATATTCAAGGGCTCGTTCAAGATGCTGCGGGACGAGAGGTCGAGAGAGAATTTGTCGTCGACAACGTGTATTTGGTGCCAGTACTACCGCATACTCTTCTCTCCGTATCGGCGCTTTGGCGCAACGAACATGCAGTAAGCTTCGGACCATCATGCTAACTGGATCTCGACGAGGGACAGGGTGCCTTGCGCGTTTGGACAGTGGCATGTATTCAGTGGTGACTACATGGGGCAACGATACTGCCCAGAACGTGGCAACCGGACTATCAGCTGCAGCTTTAGGGAAGACCTTGGAGTTGTGGCATCGTCGCCTTGAACACGTGAACTACGACACACTAAAACAAATGGCGAGGGGTAGCTCGGGGGCTACGGATTGCTCCTGGGGTCAAGCTTGCAATGTGTACAATGTGCACCCTCACCAAGTCGACTCGACAGCCCGTATCACGCGTGAGGTCAAGTCCCGACGAAGTCGCTGATGGGATTTGTCATGTGGACTTGGCAGGCCCGATTTCCACTTCAGTAAACGGGTACAGATATTTCATGGTGGTGGTTTGGCGTGATTTCGTGCAGACATATCCGCTAAAGCGCAGTAATGACGCTGCTGCAATGATCAAGCAATTCCCAGCGATGGTCGAGAGGCAAGCGGAAGTATCGGTTACATCGATTAAGGTTCTTCGTACTGACGGCGGAACAGAATTTCTGAACAAGGACTTCAAGTAACTTGCTCGAGACGACGGCACCCCGAAGCAACACACAACCCCGTATACGTCGTTCCAGATCAGAACTGGCCGATGTACGACGATCACAGCGCATAGCTCGGCGTACATTAACTCAGGCACATGCATTTGCAGTGTTGGGGATGTCATCAAAGAACCACTAAACCTCGCTGAGGCTAAGCGATCTCCACAGTGGGTACATGGAAAGAAGCTATTGACGACGAAGTCAAATCGTTGTTCGCTAACGGGACTTTCGAATGGGTAGATCCTCCAGCAGGCGCACGAGTCCTGGATCACACTCTGCAGTTCCGGCTGAAAACAGGTGCCGATGGGAAGCTGGAACGCGTTAACCCTTCCAATCCGGCATTACGGATTATCCGGATTCCAATTTATGGAGGTGAAACAATTCAGCGATGTCCGCAGCAGGTTTTGACGCAGCTAAAATCCGCATATAGAAGTTTGTATGAGATAAGTTTAAGCAGGCCGTTTGTAGTGTCTGCGTCTGATGAGACATGAGATTTGCTTGAAGGGGTTAGGATAACAGATATAAATATCCAGAGAGACGAGTGGCCTCTGCCAGCCTTTCATTTCGTAATCAGCGCCGAAGGAGAGACAATCATTCATGACTGTTGTGCTCGCGTTCGAGAAGTCCTTCGAGCAGATATGGCGCGAGCTGACCAAGAAGGGCTGGACGTACCGCAGATCGACAGGCCTCAGTAACGCCCAGAGATACCTGCCGCCCAATGGGAACCTGAAAGGAACTGAAGGCATCGACTTTTTCGTTGGTACGTGGGCCACGGACCGATACATGCATGCTTCGGGCTAGCGTGAGTGTCGTTCAACATGTAGGTGAGGACAGCTTGATGCGCTACTGCCGGCGTCAAGGGTGGCTGGAGTTGGTTTCCAGCACGCAAGGCACGTTGCCGCCGACAGTACCTGAAGCTAGAGCCGCAACGAGTGAATCTGCCGTCCAGGTGCCGGTCCGACGGGGTGCTTCGACGGGAAAACGACGGGCAGCGACAAACGGACAGCTTCGAAAAGGCGCAAAAGCGGTAGGTTTTGCGCCTAAACGTTTCTGATAAAGTCTTGCTAACTGACGGAGCTGTTACGGATCTTCCAGCTGAAGCCATCACGGAGTCGACGCCTTGTCTCCAGGAAGGAGTGGAATTACAACTTCCAGAGGCGACTGAAGCAGTTGTGGATTCTTCGCATCACACTGTTACGGAGGATCTAGTGGACGTCACGTCTGCGACTGAACTCGCCGTTACGGATAATTCGGCACCTTCGACTGAAGATGCTGTTACAGAGGAGGGTGTCAACCAAGTTGGTGCTCGTCTGTCCATGACGGCTGTGTCACTGGACGACTTCGACTCGGATGACTTCTTGGACGCATTGAATCGCGACCAACTCTTTGCATGCGTCCACCGAACCGGACGATCTCAATACAGATGATGCTGATTGGCTGCTCGAACTCAACTCGGACGCAGAAGGCGACGAAGAATCCATCCTACTCGATGAGGACGAAAGTGACAGACGACGATGGTGCTTCAACTCCGCGAGAGAGCCGAAGTGATGGTGAGTCCGAAGAAGGCGAAGGTCTTGACGTCGATGAACTTCCAGTGGAGTTCGAGCTGACTGATGAGGAGTTAGATCAGCTGCAGGCTGATGGATGGGATACCTTCGACGAGCAACACGCCGGCCAAGTTCTTCTCGATCCCATGACGCTGTATGATGGTCCGTCGGGGCCTACAAGAACTGCGCTTGCGTATGCAGAGCGCCCGCTAGCAATCTTCTACTTTTTCCTGCCCAAGGAGCTTTGGCGGATGATTGCCAAGGAGACGAACAGATACCGCACCGACAGCATCGACGAGGTTGCGCAGGGAATGCGAGCACGAGCTCGTGCAAGACGTGAGACGACCCCTTCCACCATTGTGCTCTCTGTTGAAGGGTACAGGACAAAGTTGAAGCGCAAGAACCCGATACAGCCTCACGAACTCGTACGATTCATTGGTCTTCTGATTGCACGGTCACTGGAGCCTCGACGTGAGAGTATAAGTCGCCACTGGATCACCAAGATTGAAGGAGCTCTGTCACGCGGGACGTTCGGGCAATTCATCAGTCGCGACCGCTTTCATGATGTCGCGCGTTACCTCCACTTCAACGACAATGCCAAGCCCGCTGATAGTGGTGACCGAGCTTTCAAGATCAGACCTGTTATCCAAGCACTTCAGAAAACGTTCTTCCGCGGGTATCGAATGGGGGCTCGCATCTCGTTCAATGAAGGGATGGTTCCAATGCGGCACCGCCGTAACCTGATGCGCCAGTTCATGCCGATGAAGCCTAACAAATGGGGTACGAAGTTCTACTTGACGTGCTGCGCCGAGACCGCGTAGCGCCAGGTACGGAATTGTTTTGAACGGATCATCCGTTATACCTTCGGTATGTTCCGCATTTTATTCAGGAGGATGCTGAACGTGTTGCGTTCGTTGTTCGGTTAGGCTTGAAATCTACTGCGGGAAGGCGAACATCAACGAGGATGCTGTTGCACAACGTGCTGTGGTCAAGAATCTTCTTCACGTGCTCCGAGGTCAGCCTGCTCAGCGTCTGATCTGCACAGACAACTTCTACACTTCCATCCCGTTGTCACACAAGCTACTCAGTATGGGGCATTGCCACGTTGGGACCATGCGAAAAGATCGCGGAGGCTGGTGCAAGGCCATTGCTTTCACGCAGAAGAAGCGACCCAAGAGGATGCCTCGCGGAACGTATCGTATTGGTGTCTGGCGAGATCATCCTGAGATTGTGGCTCTGGCCTGGATGGACAACAAGCCCGTGCGGTTCCTCGGCACTGGCTGCTCAACCCAGCTAACTGAAGTCACTCGGCGGGAGCGCGATGGCTCCGTCTCAACAGTTCCCTGTCCTATGCTGGTGCGTGAATACCATGAAGCTATGGGAGGCGTAGATGTTCATGATCAAATACGACTACAACGATACTCCATCCAGCGTGCAATTCGGATGAGAAAGTATTACAAGACAATTTTTCTCGGCTTGGTCGATCTAGCCATGGTGAATGCGTTCATCGTGCACAAAATCGCGATGCAACGACGTGGCAAGCCTGTTCCCACACATGCAGCGTTCATGAGGCGCCTCCACATCGACCTACTCAACCAAACCAATGAAGACTTTGTTGGTGGAGACGACTTGGAGGATCTCGTAACGGAGCCACTACCACGCCTTCCATACATCCTAGAGAAGACTGTCGAGATGAATGGGAGCAAGCGGCGCCAGTGGCTATGTAAAGTCTGCTCTGCGTATGCTGGTGCTAGCGTGCGGAGCTACGAGACAAGTTTCTTCTGCGCAACATGCTCACGCGAGAAGAAAGGAAGGGTAACGCTTTGCAACAAACCGCGTCGGTTGGAGCACGGCAGCGCTCTCACGTGCGATCAAGTGTGGCATCAGAGCTGGAAGAATGGGCCTTCCATCCCGCCGCACTTGCAGCACAAGATCCGTTTCGTCAAGGAGCGTAGGCCAGAGGTAGCGGAGGAGGCGGAGGAGGATAACAAAAGTAAGAATTGAGTTGAGAGTTGATTTGCAGAGAGATTGTCGTTTTCGGCAGACCTTGGTTGTCCCGTCGTTGCTGTTGAAAATAGCGGTTTTGCAGGGAGATTGCAATACAGAGTGTTTTGCGCCGTTCTTGTTCTGCACATCACCCTAGTCTAGCCAATCAGTTGAGTCGTTTTGACCACGTTTCATGCGAAAGGGCTTGAATCATGATATATTGTACTGATTTTCCGGTATACGTTAATTCATATGTTAAACAACGGAGAATCCGGAATTCCGATCGGATTAGAGGTATTAATGCTCGATTATGTGCTGGCAGTGACGGATAAATCTTGATCGTACACTTCATCGAAACTTACGCGCCCGTGGCAGGCATCGTCACAGTCCGACTTTTTCTCGTGATTATCGTGCGGTACAAGATGCACATGCGCCAAGGAGATGTATCCGCCGCGTAAGTGAAACCAGATCTTCTCGAAGAAATTTACATGAAACCTGTACCAGGGTACGCAAAAGCAGGCGACGAAGACAAGGTATAGCGCCTTCGCAAAGCCTTGTACGGTTTGCGCCAAGCCGGCCGCGAGTGGAACCGAGAGCTCAATGCTTTCCTGGTTGAATACGGTTCGACGCCGACTAAAGGTGGCCCTTGTCTGTATTTCGCGTACGTGGACGGCTCTCTCTTGCTTGTGTTCGTATACCTGGACGACCTACACGTGGCGCACAAACATAAAGATAACTGCCTGCAGGTCATGGCAGCGCTTAGCCAGCGGTACCTAGTCAAGGATAACGCCTGATCAATTTCTCGGGATGAAGGTAGATCGTGCCGCAGACGATTTGATTCTTCTGAACCAAGCATACGATGTCTGACTGCATACATCGACGAAATGCTACATAGGTTCGTAATGGATGAAACGCGGCCATCCCGCCGGTTGCCAACACAAGGCTGGACTTCACTGATGGAGGGCCCATAGATGACGGACGTTCAATGATAACTAAAATGCCGTATCGACAAGCGGTGGGCGCTCTATTTTATTTGGCTGGAGTGTCGAGGCCCGACATCATGTTTTCAGTCGGACAGTTGGCAAGACACACAGCTACTCCGCGAAAAGTAGCATGGGATGCAGTGAAGTACCAGCTGGGGTGCTTAGGTGCCACGAAGAATTTGCGGTTGAAGTTCCAGCCGACCAGCGAGGATATCGTCGTCACTACTGTCGCTGACTGGGCAAATGATCACGTGGACAGAAAGAGCGTGTCTGGTTACTTGGTGTACCTGTTCGGGTGTCCCGTGGCTGGATGAGCAAGAAGCAGACCATCGTGTCCAAATCAAGCACGGCGGCAGAATACGTGGCTGCAGACGTCGGAACCGAAGAAGCCCTCATGATCCAAATGATAGCAAACGAGGTTCTGTAGATGAAGCTTCCTCTCCGGCTGGCCATGGGTAGCCAACCTGCCATGCAACGACAGCAGCGTAATGGTCTGAGCGAGACCCAGGAAACTATCGACGTGAAATATCACGCGGTCAAGGACTTGATCCAAAAGGGCAAACGGACGGTCGAGTATATCCCAACGGGAGATATGCCAGCCGATCTGCCCACCAAGGCTCTCGCGCGGACTCAGTTCCAGCGGAAACGAGGCCTCTGCGGGCTAGTAGAAGCCGTCAACTAGGCTGCAAAACACCATGCACCGATTGTGTGTGTGTGTGGGGGGGGGAGCGAAACATTGGCTCTGAAGGACAAGCGTTACATATGATTCTGGCGACATCGAGAGGATAATCGATGTCGCTAGGACAAGCTTGCTCTTGAGCATCGTTGAAGTCAGGCAGACCGACTGCGCAATGCCTACTGCACACATGTAAGGAGCCTGTCTAGCTAGCGTATGACTTTTTGGACGACTCTCATCAATCTCACTTTGCGATTTGCACTCTCCTCACCAAGCATTTCTTCGCCTCGCTCAACTGATTTTCGTTTTAACCTTTTGTCTCCAGGGGTAGGATAGTGAGTCTCCCGCGCGTACGGGTAGGCTCAACTTTGAAAACAAAGTTTGAACGCTACAGAGCTCGAATAGACAAACAAAATAGATGATGAGAAAGAGGAAAACCCGAAGAGTACTCAGCTTTTTCCTTGGCTCGATTCGAGTCACGCATGAGCCCAACATTGCTGTTGGAAGTTGGACAAATCTATAAAAATCGCCAAATTTTTGTTTTGAGAAAACAAGAGATGCAACGGAGAAACGGTTTCGTACAGTGGAAAAACGATCACTTAGGTTATCTCCACCGCGTGGCAGCAAATCTGGTAGCAAATCCGAAATATGACCCTTTGTTTACCGCTTGCAGCCAGACGCAAATCGGCGCGGCTCCACCGCGCAGCCGCAAAACAGCTATTTTTAGGGCGCGACCATTCGCGATTTTCCGATATGGGGTCAAGTGGTGAAGAATTCGTCTCTGGAAGCCTCGATAGTGATGACGAGGCCTTCAGTGATGA
Source organism: Phytophthora cinnamomi (assembly GCF_018691715.1). Taxonomy (NCBI): domain Eukaryota; phylum Oomycota; class Peronosporomycetes; order Peronosporales; family Peronosporaceae; genus Phytophthora; species Phytophthora cinnamomi. The sequence goes on from NW_027150989.1 coordinate 108,887, forward strand.
CGATGAGGTAAGTTGAGGCAGCACCACAGTTCCTCTACTCTTCCTCACACTACGTTGTTTGTCACTAGGCGTTTCTCCTTGTCTTGTCGACCACGTCACACTTTCCAAAACGAAAAAGAGGGGGTTCTGTTCGCGGTAAATCTGCTTATATCCAACGCGATTTCAAAGCCGCACACAACAGAATTTGGAGAAATTACTTTGTTGAAAGCCCTCTTTACCCCGAAAAATACTTTCGCCGTCGCTATCGCATGCTTCTAGATAGTCGAATGGCACTCCTTGCTCGCTCTCGAACATGGTCATCGCATCTTCGAGGCGGTCTTCGTCGGTCTTACCACTCTGTTTCAGCTGCTTTATAGCAGCGTAACACCCACAAAACTTCTCCACATCTAGGCGAATCTGTTTCCAGCCTTTGGACACCAAATTCATTGGACGCTGGTACCGTTCTTGGCGGCGAGGCCGAAGTTTATTGTACATTACCGTCACCCGATCCCAAAACTGGTTGCTAGACTGGTCTGTTCCTATCACACCGTCGTTCGACACCATCCCCAGGCTTTAGCGAGCACCTTGTCTTCTGGTGAAATCCAGTTCGGCCCGCGCGCTGCGGCATTGCCATTTTCGCTCGGGTTTGACATCTGTGGTGGCTTGGGGAAGGGAAACTTGGAATGCGCGCGATCTTCGAGAGGCGCGAACACTGTCCGCTTGCTGTTGTCTCGATTTCATGATGAGACGTCAAATGTACCCGAACACGTCGAATTTGCTACTGGCCTCAAACGCCGCACCGAATCAGCGAAATTTGCTGCCTGGAGGCGCACCTATTTGCGTCTGGCCTAGTTTAGAACCCGCGGTGGAGAGTTCTGGCCGTAAACTATACAAAAAATTTCCGTATGGGTCGCAATTTGCTGCCGCGGTGGAGACAACCTTAGAGAGCTAGACACAACTTAGAGATACCCGAAATGAGCAAGGATCGCACCTAAAATTGCTAACCAAAATTTCCTCAAAATACCTCGAAAACGTAGGCTAAGGGCATTCCCACTGGTCGTGTCAAAACCAAAGTCAAAGTTAGGTCAAACTGAGGGTACAAAGGATCCGCCAATTTGATCGAGAGAAAAATTCGCACCCGTCGTGGCGATAAGTCAGTCAAATCGTTTTCAGCGAGGGGGAGGGTAGTCGGTAGTGGAGATGGGAGACGTACCAGTAAGCGCTCTTGCGCAGGTGAGTGCGCAGGGTGGCTTCCTTGACATCCTCAGTTTGGATTGTGAAGATGACGACGATGAGCTTATCGCCCAGCAACTTCTGTTCCCAGCGTCTCGATCTAGCTCTCGTAATACGACAGTGAAACGCGGTGGTTCTTGGTCAGGAAAGAGTAAAACCAAAGAGCGGGACTTTGAGACGCGCTACAGGCGCTTTATGAGGCAGTATTTTGATGAAACCCCAATTTACAACGATGACGAATTCCGGGAGCGGAATCGAATGAGCAAGCCAATGTTCATGTGCGTTCTGGAAGGAGTGCTGGAGGTTGATTCTGAATACTTTGAGCAGCGCCGAGACGCAGCAGGGCGGCTAGGAATACACCCTATCATGAAGATATCTGCTGCTGTGTGGGTACTTGCGTACGGTGTACCCGCAGTGTGTATTGATGAGAATCTGGAGATATCGAGTACTGTTGTGTACGACAGCATCATGCACTTTGTAGAGGCGGTTGATAAGCGGTTTGGGGCTGAATATCTTCGCTCACCGACTGATGAAGACATGCTGCGACTCCTAGAAATGAATGCTAGTCGAGGTTTTGTGGGCATGTGGTGCAGTATTGACTGCATGCACTGGGAGTGGAAGAATTGCCCATATGGATGGGCTGGACAGTTCAAGGGCAAAGAGAAGCAACCTACTGTCGTACTGGAGGCTTGTGCCGATCGGGACCTATGGATTTGGCATGCAAGTTTCGGGTGGCCGGGGTCTTTAAATGATCTCAACATTCTTGATCGCTCTCCTGTTTTTTGATAGGTTAATGAACGGGACTGCTCCGCGCGTTGAATTTGAGGTCAATGGACATGTCTACAACATGGCTTTCTGTTTAGCGGATGGAATATATCCCGAATGGCCTGTATTCATTAAGTCATTACCTCAACCTCTCGGAAACAAGCAAAAGAAATTTGCTGAAAGACAAGAAAGCGTGCGGAAGAATGTTGAGCGAGCGTTTGGTGTTCTTCAAGCTCGATGGAGGATATTAACCATTCCATGCAAACTACATTCCAGGTTGGACATGAACCAGGTGATGCGTGTAACGGGGTTACACGTACATGTGGCTGCAAGCCACTTGTGAATTTAACAGATAGGTTATCTGTTAAACGTTTTTTTGGATACTTCCACACATTGGTGTAAGACACACCGATGGATACATTGAAGTGGACCACCACAGTGAGTGGTCCACACATACCCAAAGATCCTATTGGTAGAAAGCAGCATCTTTCTACCAATCAGAGACATGCATATTAGCGGGGCTCTGACAGCCAGCCGCTGCCAACCCTTTCATAGATGATAAACAGTTTTTAGCAGATTTTAGAGGAAGATCAATTTACAAACAATACAGTTCTCATTTTACCTTAAACTAGCTACTTGGAGTCTTGTCTAAGTTAACTTATATTTGTGTATTCAAATATAATTACCTCAAGTTATTACTAAGTACTTACGCTTCCTCATACACGTTGCGCAACGTGTAAGCTAAAGTAGTGAGTCAAGTTAGACCCACTACACCTGGTAGCTCTTTGTAGTCCGTCCAACGACCGACTGCTTGACGTTCGTACGCGGTGTACGAACACGGAGCCGAGAACCACATGAGCACGGAGGTGCCCATGGAAAGCTCCAACACGCCTGCAACGCATGTTGCACGCGCTGACTGCCCCCACCTGTCTGACCCAGAGTGGGAAGCCCTCCAACGACTGTCAACAGTCATAGGAGAAGCGGCGATAGCTACGATGCTGCGTACGCTATCGCCGACGGAGCAACATGGTGTTGCTCTGGGGTTCATCATGAAGGAGAAGTGTGATGCTGCTTCCTGAGTGATGGCGTCGTCAGGGACGCCACCGCGTGCTCAATCACTGAAATTGAGCGTAAGCAATTACATGGGAAGAGAGGGCGAGCCTCTCCTCCGATGGCTTGTCGAGCTCGACACAGCCATAGTGGCTCGACGCATCGTCGACCGGCTGTCGAAGGTCGCGTTCCCCATGTCCTGCCTTGGCGGACGCGCAAGGAGTTGGGCGTATGGACGCCGACTCTCCGATCCTACGTACTTCAGCACGTACGAAGTGTTCAAAGAGGAGCTCAAACAAGCGTTTGAGCCCCCGCAAAACGAGTTCCGGTCGAGGGCGGAGTTCCTCGACCTTCAGCAGGGTAAGCATGACGTCCATGCTTACGCGCAGCGCGCACGATATTTGGTATCAAATATCGTGACTAACCCGATTGACGAGGCGACCAAGGTCGTCACGTTCATGAAGGGGCTTAGAGATGGGCCTGTGAAGACCTATCTCTTCCGAGAGTACCCGAGTACTCTCGAAGCTGCGATTACTCCCGCAATGCAAGAAGCGTTTAGCCTGCGGCAGGCTAAACTGCATGTGAACGTGCCGAGGCCGCAACCGCGCCCGGTAGCGAGGCCGGGAGGTCCAGAACCGATGGACCTCTCGAATGCAACAACTGCTGGTTACCAGCAGCAGGGAGGTAACGTGCGGTGCTTCCGTTGCGGAAGGATCGGTCACTTTGCACGGGAGTGCACAGCTCCCATGCCCCCTGGAGGTGGCCGTCGTGGCGATGCTAGGCATCGCCGCGGACCAACAAAAAACGCGAACATCCAGTAGGCGCGGGGCGCCCTACTGGTAATGCAGTCGCGCGTGCCGACATCGGGCACGCGACACTGAGGACTGCAGCCCCCAGTGGGACCAGATCTCGCTGCAAGAAGCAAGATGACAGGCTGAACCTAGTCATCTTGAAGGTTTTCTCGTAGAGAGTGAGCGACTCTCTTCGAGCTTTGGTAGATTCAGGCGCGTCGAACAACTTTGTTCGACTACGAAGCCTGCCGAGACTTGACTTCGTGGAGGTACATGTACCTCGAAGTCTTCTGGAAATGCGACTGGCAACAGGTGCCATCGTGAAGACCGAGAAGCGCGTCGTGAACGTGCGCTTCTCGTACAAACAACGAGTGTTTGTCGAACATTTTTTCGTCCTGGACCTGGACGATAAGTTCGACGTTGTTATGGGCATACTGTGGCTTGCACGGCATGATCCGGTGATAGACTGGAAGAAGCGCACGCTCGTGCGCTTCGGTCGCGACAGCGGAACAGAGAGCGATGGCCCTGTTACCGCAGCGCACGCACCAGCAGGTGCGCGCGGCTCACCAGTCGAGATAGCGCTTAATGCTGCTGTCCCGGAGTGCCCAAGGAGTGCGCGAGGGCGCGCACAAGTGAGACCCACGTCGGCAATGCTGCCGACGTCGGAAGAAAAAGATGTGCTGGTTCCGGGAACCAATACCCACGTTCAAGCGTGCAAGGGACAGTCCCTGGCCCGAAGAGGTCAGGTCGACAACGACGCGTCGGCTCCTGGAGCCGACGCACCCTCGGTCATGAGGGGCTCCGCCAATGAATGGCGTCGAGGTGACGAAGGCGTGTCAACTCCGGGAGTTGACGCTGCAAACAGTGCGGACGGTTGCAAATGTACCGCACTGACGCAATTTGCATGCTGTCGTGCAGCCGGGCTGCACGACGAAGCGCCATGCGATCAAGCCGGGCTTGATTTCGCGCGCCCGCAGACAGGGTCTGCCGGCGAAGAGACACATTACAGTGCAGCCGGGCTGCACGAAGAAACATGCAGTCAAGCCGGGCTTGATACCGCACGCCCGCGGACAGGGTCCGCCGGCGAACAACTGTCCACGGCCGGGCCTGGACCAGAAGAACAACTGTGCGGAGCCGGGCTCCGCACAACAAGAAGACGGCGCAAGCGGAAAACGCTGCGCAAGTCTCGGTCCGGGACCGAGACGCAACAAGAGCAGTCTGCTGGGCAGACTGCGGCGGTGACGCCGAATGTCAAGACGCTAAGCGTCTTGACGCGCACCGATACTGGATTCCAGTATCGTGACATGGAACTCGCTAGTCCTCCGACGACGGCGTCGGAGTTGACTTCGCTTCCAGCCATGAGCTGGAAGTGCTTCACGCGCGACTTGCACGATGGACGCATCGAGCAAGTCTGCGTTCTTTCGGACAGCGAATGAACGGCGAGCGAGAGCGAAGAGCTGAGGCAGCTCTTCATGGGAAGTACCACTGAGAGTGAAGACACTCTCAGTGCGAAGACGAAGCGAGAGCGCTTCGAGGAACAAGGTTGGGACTCGCTGAAGTCGAGTCCCTATTACGAATTGTTGAGGGAGTACAAAGACGTACTCCCGGAAGACATTCCTGCGGAGCAGCTTCCGCAGGATAAGGGCACGCAGCACGAGATTGATCTCGTGCCGGGCACGAAGTACTGTGTCACGTGGCAGTGGCCACTGCCGCGAGAGCAAGTGAAAGCGATCGACGACTTCTTTGAAAGTCGTCGCAAAGCAGGACAAGTGCGGGAATCAAAGTCCCCGCACAGTGCTCCGACGTTCTGTGTCAAGAAGCCACAGGGCGGATGGCGCATCGTTCATGCCTACAACAAGCTGAACGATGCGACGGTACCGGCGCATACGCCGATACCTCGAAAAGATGTTATCATCGATTCGATGGCCGGGAGCACCGTTTACAGTGCTCTCGACTTGCGAGATGGATTTTATCAAATCCTAATGCGTGAGAGCGATATCCCTCTCACGGCAGTGAGCACGCCAAGCGGCATGCTCTGGGAGTGGCTAGTAATGCCACAGGGGCTTAAGAACGCCCCTGCGACTTTCAACAGGTGCGTGACGCACTTGTTGCGCTCGGTGCGCGACTTCGCACCGAGCTACTTCGATGATGTATTCATCCACAGCCGGGCTGTGGACGGGAAGACCGACGTAGAGATGCACAGGGTGCATCTCCGGAAGCTACTTGAGCTTATGCGAAAGCATAAGCTCTACGCAAACCTGAAGAAGTGTATCTTCGGGGCAAGCGAGATACCCGTCCTCGGGTGTCTCGTAGGGAAGAATGGTGTCCGCCCTGACCCGGAAAAGGTCAGAGTGATTAATGAATGGCCAACACCTTCAAGTGTCAAGGAACTGAGGCAGTTCCTTGGCTTGGCCACGTACTTGTGTAAGTACGTGGAGGACTATGCGGGCAAGATCCGCCCGCTGTCACAGCTTCTTTCTTAAGAAGCTGTGTGGAATTGGACACCCGATTGCCAAAAGGCATTCGATGCAGTCAAGCGGGGCTTGACTGAGGCACCGATCTTGGCAGTGACTGACCAAGATCGTCCATTTCACGTCGTATGTGACGCATCCGACTTTGCAATTGGATGCGCGTTGATGCAGCACGATCACGAGGGCCGTGATCGTGTCGTCTACTACCAATCGCGTCAGCTGAAGCCAGCTGAGCGCAACTATCCGGTGAACGACAAGGAACTCCTTGCCATGAAGTATGCACTCGCAAAGTTCCAAGTGTATTTGCTTGGGAGTAGACCATTTGTGGTCTACACCGACCATGCTTCACTGCGTACCGCAGTGAAGTCACCACACATTTCACAAAGAATGGCGAGATGGCTCTCATTCTTTGCGGAGTATAACTTCCGGGTCGAATACAAACCCGGAAGATTGAACGTGGTGGCCGACGCATTATCACATCGGCCGGACTATGCAGAAGCTGTTGATGTCAATGCCATTGACGCCATGCGATCGAGCAAACCCACATCATCTCTGTTGGATGATGTGAAGGCCGCGTACGCGCACGACGCGGACGCGAAACTCTTGCTGGCCTATGGCACAGCGCCTTCTGACAAGTCCCGTCAGAAGCTGCCCAAGCACCTTCGAGCGCGTGCACACCGCTTTCGTGTGCACGACGGACTACTGCTTTACAATGCAGTCGACGACAACGCGGATCGCGTTGTCGTGCCGAATGACCATGATCTGCGACTCAGGATCATGTACGACTAGGATGATGCCCCGACTGCGGGACATCTCGGACGTGAGAAGACATACGTCCTTCTCACGCGTGACTTCTACTGGCACCACCGGTATAAGTGGGTGCGCAAGTACATCCGTGCTTGCGAGGTATGTCAACGCGTAAAGCCTGCGCCATTCGCGCAGGCTCCACTGCAATCACTACCGACTCCGTCGGAGTGTTGGAAGTCCATGTCTTTGGACTTCATCTTTGGTCTTCCCCCGGATAGCGGAGGGAACACCAGCGTTGTGGTCTTCGTCGACCGCTTCAGCAAGATGGTACATCTTGCTGCGGTGCCGCCAGAAGTGACCGCGAAGCAGACGGTCCGTCTGTTCGTCGACATGGTGTTCAAACACCATGGCATGCCGACCGACATCGTGTCGGACAGAGACCCGCGCTTCACAGCGCACCTGTGGCAAGAAGTGTTTACACTTCTTGGGACACGTCGACTGCGGATCATCTGCAGCCGGACGGTCAAACCGAGCGCGTGAATCGCGTGCTCATCGATATGTTGAAGAGCTACGCTCACTCGTTCCAATACTGGAGCGAGTGCCTATCGATGGCAGAGTTTGCCATCAATAACTCAGTGCATGCCTCGACCGGGCATACACCGTTCTACGTGAATGCCATGCGGCATCCACGTCTACCGAGTTTACTCGGAGTGATGGCTCCCGCCTTAAGTGGGGGAGGATCTACGACTGCAATACAGAAGTCGCAGAAAACCGCTGACACCTGCACGGTGTCAGCTGCAACAACAACGAACAAAACGCATGAGTCTGCGCAGGGCGCAGACTCCTCTAGCAACAAGGACAAAGACCACGGGTCTGCGCAGGGCGAAGACACCGCAAAGAACCACGCAGAGGCCGGGCCTCTAGCGGAGAGCGAGCTGAATGACTTCAGCTCGGATGCAATAAACTTCATCACCAAAAGACAAGCCGTAATTCGGTTTGTCCAAGATGCAATAGCAGTTTCTGTTGACCAACAGAAGCTGAACGCAGACAAGGCGGGCAGATTTAACACAAATGAACTCAAAGTTAGTTCATTGGTTTTGTTAGCTACTCAAAACGTGCCTAAACATACAGTTTCGGAATTCGGAGCAAGCAAGCTTGCTCCGCGCTTCATCGGGCCGTTCACTGTGTTGGCACGGCACAGCAACGCATACACGCTAGACATACCGTCTAGCATGCGCCTCCATCCGACCTTTTACGTCGGACGGCTGAAGCCGTACCTGCGGCACGAGCCACCTAGGTCGGCTGACCCAAAGCCTCGGCAGGAGTCGAGGCAGAAGCGGAAGCCTTGGCCTGGGCGACGAGCAGCCTCTCCCCCAGCGCGCGGACGCGCTGGAGCAACCCCTTCATCTGGGTCCCCAGCTCGACCTGGATATTCGAGGCGGTCTGCGAGACCGCCGCGACCTGGGCCTTCTGGTTCGCCAGCTCCTGTTACAGGGCGGCGAACTCAGCGCCCTGCAGACGCTCCACGGCGGTCACCCGGTCGTGGAGATGCGCATACTGATCAGCCCGGGGATGACCATACCCGGGGCGTGTTCCCACCCCCGCCACCGCCGATCCGTGACGCCCGCGGCTCAACCCGCTGGATTGTTGAGCGGATTGTTGACCATAGTCTCCCGAAAACGAACCCTCAAGGGGCTCGTTTTCGTATTCGTTGGAGAGGATTTCCTCCCCATCGAGATACATGGGAGCCGCGGAACGTCTTGCAGGAGGACGTTCCGGAAATGGTGAGGGCGTACGAAGAGCAGTACGCGCTGGCACAGTGGCAGTAACACGAGCGCTGCGATCATCGCTAGCGCCCGAACTGTCACGTGCTAAGAACTTAGCACGGAGCTCTTTGAGACTCTCGGGCACACGGAACGACGTGTACCCGTTCAGGTCGCGGTCGCTCAAGCGGACCGCGCCTGGGAAGCACTTCGCGCACTGAAAGCCCTCGGGCACAGCGCACGGCACATTTGCCTCCTCCGCAGCAACATGAAGTTGCTCCAACTTTCCACGCTTCGAGTACGTCTCGAAGCGACCACGCGCTTGCTTGATCCGATCACGGTAAGCATTCGGCTTCTCGTTGAAGTTTTCAACAAAAGCATTCCAACTTTGACAAAGTGCCTGCCACTCGGACAATTTGCTGCGAGAAGATGCCTTCTTGCTTCGAAACCATCGGAGCTCATGGAAGAGTCCGATGTAACAATCGCGCCTTTGATGCGTTTCCGCGTTAAAGTGCAGCTCGGCAGCCACAGCGTCATCTTTGATGGCGCTGCATACGTACAGCGGTACCTCATTTGGAGGTACCGAGTTCTCGTACCGGTCCATAATCTCGGACGCGGACGGCATCCACGGATCGCGCGCTGCAGGCGCAGAGCGTGGAGAGCCTTGAGCTTTGAAATCACGCGCTGCACCAGCAGCGCGCGGAGTACTGAGAGCCCCAGCGGAAGCTAGTGGGATATCGCTCTCAGTTAGCGAACGCTTCGAGCTCGAAGCGTCCGATTCGTCCCCTTCACGCGGGCGAATGTTCTTGGCATGAGGGTCGAGTGATTCCCTCGACACTGAGTCTTTGCCCTTTGAGGACGAGTTCTCCTCGCCCTCCATATCTTCATCGTCGTCATCGAGGTCGACGACGTCGCCATACTTCGCCCTCTGGCGTTCGAAGTAGTCGTCGATGGAGAGATGACTCCCCATCGACTTTGGAGTCTTCTTCTCTTGAGGCGCGCTCATCGTTGAATGAGCGCGGATTTCTTCTCCAAGCGCGGAGAATTGAAGAATGGTCAATTCCGAAGATTGACGTGCGGAGACCTCGCGCGTCTAACCTTAAGGGGGGGATGGTATAACAGGGTTACACGTACAAGTGGCTACAAGCCACTTGTGAATTTAACAGATAGGATATCTGTTAAAAGTTTTAGATACTTCCTCACCTTGGTGTAAGTCACACCAATGGATACATTGAAGTGGGTCACCACAATGAGTGGTCCACACCTACCCAAAGATACTATTGGTATAAAGCAGCATCTTTCTACCAATTAGAGACACGCATATTAGCGGGGCTCTGACAGCCAGCCGCTGCCAACCCTTTCATAGATGATAATCAGTTTTTAGCAGATTTTAGAGGAAGATCAATTTACAAACAATACAGTTCTCATTTTACCTTAAACTAGCTACTTGGAGTCTTGTCTAAGTTAACTTATATTTGTGTATTCAAATATAATTAACCTAAGTAATTACTAAGTACTTACGCTTCCTCATACACGTTGCGCAACGTGTAAGCTAAAGTAGGGAGTCAAGTTAGACCCACTACAATGCGGGCTTGTATTATCTCGCATAATATGATTTGTGAGGAGAACGGATATTCGAACGTTCATGAGCACGGTTATTTGTTCAAGTACAAAACAACTAAACACTTGTACAAGCTACGCGTCTCACGGCCAAGTGGACTTCGTCCACGATCAATTAGTGAGCTTGGGGCGACTATTCATTCAATTGAAAATGAGGAGCAATACTTCAAGCTGCAGCACGACGTAATGGAACACATTTGGAGAGTTTTTTGGGGAAGAGGAATAAACTGTTAATCTCAAAGTATGCATACTACGAACATATGTCCACGACTTGGAATGTATTGCTTTTCTTGCACTTTTTTATTTTGCTTGTGCTAGATAGTTTTTGTGTGGTATCAGCATCACAAGTCGATGGCATCTTCGCCATTTTGCACTTCAGGAATCGAGGCGCTTTCAGGTGATGATTGCGCTAGGGGAGGAGAGCCTGGAGTTATCGATGAGACTTGCGCCCCTGAAAGCGTAAGGCTCGTGATAGGGCCCAGCACCACCGGCATGGCAGCTGGTATAGGTTCAAATGATGGAGAAAACGACATGTCGGGAGTTGGCGCTGTGGACTGCGAGTCAGTCGCATCACAGCGATTTGAGGCTGGTGCTGCATTTTCATTCGATTCAGACTGCTTAACACTCTGAGGGGTTGCCGCCTGCCCCTGAGAGAATTCGTTCACCAGCGCATCCAGGCGGCGCAATAAACTCTGTTGACGCTTTTCAATGTAGGTGGCATGTGTTGGGCCAGTGGGTTCGACTTTGAAAAGGTCGTTCAGCATTCGGTGAAGCGCCTGCTCTTCCGCCAAGCGCTGCTGTGCTTGGTTGACGCGAATCGGCTCCTTCAGGACCTCAACTTTCAATGTCATTGATCTTGAAAACGTTTCTTGAGCCACAACGGTACGGTGTTCCATGGATACCTCCAATTTAGCACGTTTGGCGGCTTTGGCACCTTTTGGTGGCCGCTTTTCCGTTGTGTCGATTTGCGCTGGTACGGCCGGGATGGAATTGGATGGACGTGTTTCCAGAGTACCCTCTGTCGCCGTCCGATTCTTAATGCTGGGCTTTTCTTCCTATTTTCAATCGAGGGTTGAAACTTGGGGTACTTCGCCAGCACGTCGTAGGGTACGAGGAAGGTGAAAGCTTTGTTGTGGCGCTCCTGATACATGGGCAGCGCCTTCTTCATCATGTCTCTTTCAGATGATTCTGACTCTCGCAGAGATTCGACTAAGGTCACGCAGCTGATGTACTTCCCGATAGACCTCTGCATCACGCCGAACCGCGCTTGAAGGCTCGTCCAAGCTCGTGGCTTCAGGTCTTCCTTTGCGATCGCATTGGCAATGCCCTCTGAGCTCTTCATCTTGTCTTTGATGCGCGTCCAGAAGGTTTCTGCCGACTGAGTAATTCCAACTGATGCATCTGTGGACACGTGAACATACGCTTTGGCCAGCTCCAGGTTCTCCAGGTCCTGATAGCTTTTCCCCCGACGGTTTTTTTCCTGTGCCATTTCGAATCTGCCCCGCTACCTGAAGCGTCGCTTGAGAAGTGACCATCCCCCAGCTATCTTCTTGCAATATTTGACAGAAGGATCGCTGGAAGATGGCCGCTGATGAAATTTGGTTTGGTTTTAGTCGAACCGGTGCGAGCGCGAAAAACTATCCAAAAGCTATTTGATAGTTAAAAATGACTTTTGGATGGTGTTTTGACCCGACTGGTGTGAATGCTCTGAGATCGTCAAATCTCGGATTTCGTATCCGCGTAGCGTTTTTGCTATCCATATGTAATTTTATACAAACGTTCATATTAAACTCTCGGAGGCCACGCGTACGGGTAGGATTGTACCCATGCTACCCGTACGCTTTCAGCCTGGAGACAAAAGGCTAAAGAATCTGGCGTATTGGCGAAACTGTTGGTTGTAGATCTTTATAATGACCACGTAGCGCAGATCCTGCAAGCGTGATGTCGATTTTCGAGTAAAGATTGCTTCCTGATGCTACATACAAAAATACGAAGTGGCAACCTGTTAATTGGAGGTTTGGTTCGGCAAAATATTTTAATTGCTCAATGTGCGTAGCGGAAACCAAGTACCGTACCTCACAGAAAGAATGCTTTGGGTGCCTCACGTTGGCACTCTTCTTACCATTTGCAGGCGTGCCAAAAAGGCAAATATGCATTCATCATGTTAAGATTGAGCTTGCGAATTTCAAAAGGTGGAAAGCGTTCCACAGCTTCCCTACTCCAAAGGGACCTCGAAATTCAGCAGGAATGGACTGCAGGACGGTGTTTAGCGTCATGTGCTCGATAAATGGTATCCAATTAGGGTAACACGAGTGCTTGGATACCCAATTGTAGAAAGTTGCATGTTCATAAACCGTTCTGGAGATCAGTCCGGAGGATGATCGGTTTTCCGATAGGTGGTAAGTTTCGGAGGTACAGTGGTAGCTATTGTTAGTCGAGGCCGAGCGCAGCGAGTGCCGGAACTCACTTTTCATTTGCATCGTCGCGCGGAACCCCGTCTTCCAGCAACCAAGAGGTTTCAAGCCCCACCAGTTATCAGTCAGCCAAGACTTTCGCTCTACCATGACCGCCTCTCCCGTTGCTGTCAAAACCCTCGCCTTTATCGGCCCTGTACACGCTGCGGAGTTGAGTGAGTTTTGCTACGTGCGAGTGATCGAAGTGGACGGGGATACGGCGAACGTTCGGGTTGCTGGTCCTGACGCCGAAAACGACGTTTCCTCACGCGTCCAGATTATTACGACGTAGGGGGCAAATCGTTTTGTATTGCCTCGGGCAAGCTCGAGGGCGTGATTAGCGGGCGTGGTGAGGCGGGTTCCGCACGACGATGCAAATGAAAATTGTGTTCCGGCACTCGCTGCGCTCGGCCTCGACTAACAATAGCTACCACTGTACCTCCGAAACTTACCAGCTATCGGAAAACCGATCATCCTCCGGACTGATCTCCATTTCCTCACGCGTCCAGATTATTACGACGTAGGGGGCAAATCGTTTTGTATTGCCTCGGGCAAGCTCGAGGGCGTGATTAGCGGCCCCCGTTCTTGTTGCTGGAACGCGCTTGAGATTGTAGAGGGAAAATCATGCGGTTGGACAGATCTGTTGTAGCCGCCGCCGATTGCATTGGATACTCCTCGAAGCACCGCGACATCCACCTGCCCAGTGTCTTGATGCTCAGACTGTCGATTTTCCCCGCGAGAAGCGCTGTCGCGCCTCCGCTTCTTAGCGAGTGAGTGGAATATCTTGTCGGTGGTACGCCTGCACATCTTGCCGTCTTTTTGAGTGCGCTCGCGACTTTTTGTGCAGTAAGATCAGCGCACAGATATTCGTGGCTGGACAACCGGAGCTCACGCCGTGCTTGCAGCAAGTGTTTAAGCGCTCGGACAGGGCAGATTGAGCGGTCTCCTGATTGAAGCATGGTTCTCCACGAGCCGCGCCCATATTGATCATTCTTTGCGCCACTGAGGCCGATCGTGATAGCTGTCGCTCCTCCTGCGTTCACAGGTATACCGCGTGCATCAACAAAGAAGGCGTTCTTTGCCTTCAAGCAGTAAAACTTTCTGTATCTCCCGACCAATAGGTACTCGGATCTCCGTAGCAAGAAGAAATAGCCGAGAAGCACGCTGCCCCATAGTAGGCGGTCGCGAGGGCGTTCGAGACGAAGGGACCGACGAAGAAGTCGAAGAAATGCGGTAGTGACTGGCATTGTCTTCTTGGTAGGTTTGGATAGACGTTTGATGCCTTGGAGTAGTATCTTGAGCAGAGGTGATCGGGTCAACTCCACGTCACGGTAACGCCTATGGAACCAGAGCCCACTAGCTATTTTGGACTGGATAGTTGAATACTGGTTCCCACTGCTTGAGGAGTTCCAGCCGTATTTCCAAAGGTAGATCGCAAAATACGCGAGTTTGTTGGAGCTGGATCGACCGGCTGTCTTTAACCACGGTCTTCACCCCATCGAGGCTGAGAATTTTTTTCCACTGCTGCCAGTGATCGTAGTACTTGCTCGACGAAGCTTTGGCCAGGGCTTCGCTGCACAGAGTTGCTCCCAGAGACTTGAGAGATCGTCGAAGGGAGGTCGTACTTCTACCTGTGACCACGACGATGATAGGTTAGTCCAAGTTTGCCACAGAGGATGCGTGTCTGTCCACGCGCGTGAACCAGCGTCGGCCATCACGTTCAGCTTTCCTGCGATGTGCTTCGTGGAGAACGATAGTTCGAACTCGAGTTCAGCGAGCGACAGGAGCCTGTTATATAGCTGAGCCGTCGGATGGCGACTGAGTCGGTTGGTTGCCCATGCCACAGCGCACGAATTGTCAATATGGAAGCACACGTAGACCGGGTGTTTCGAATCTTGAAATTGCCATGTTGAACCCCAGTGCAAAGCGGCCAGTACAGCACTATGGAGTTCTCGGACGTTGATAGAGTTCTCAAAGGGCTCGGCGTTCAGTAGTTCGAGCTCCTCGGATGTGTACTGCACCCGAATAAATTCTCGTCGCTGCGGCTCGAGGACACACAGCCCTGAACCGGAAGCGTCCATGTACACGTGGATGCTTGGCGAAGATAGGTTTGCAAATTGCGCTACTGGAATGCTGTTGAACCGGTCACTGAGATTGATGACGGCTTGGAACCAGCACAGATCGCTGACCACTTCTATTTCGAGTGGGCGCTGGCCAAACGGCGGGCTGGTAATGGCAGCAACGTGAACTTTCTGGTAGAAGGCTCGTGCTGGTGGGAAATACATTGCTATGTGGCGTAAGATGCCGAGCAGCTTCTGGAGATCCGTCCTCGACGCGTGGTTCGTAGAGCGAATGTCCTCGATTCTTCGGTTTGCTTTCGCAAGCTTGTCGTATGGAATTGAGACCGTACCAGCACCTGTGTCCCAGAGTAGTCCCAATGTCTTGTTCTTCGTGCTCCAGGAAGTGAATTTCCTGTCGTTGATGGCCGTAGGTCCCAATACTGTAGCCATCGCCTGACGTAGCGCCGTGTTGGCGTGATGACACCGGCGTCCATAATTAACTTCAACGCAGGTGTGATCGTCACACCACAGATTTCCCTTGAGGTTCCCCAGCGTGCCGCATTCTAAACCGTCCCGCGCTGTGTTCTCGTAGAGATCATTGATGACGGAACCTGCAAGCGAATAGAATGCGGGTGAGCCACACCAGCCAAACCCGCAGGATAAGTCGATGACAACGTAGTCATCGACGACGAAGGTGAACATGTGCACCGCGCTTCGTGTACCGGCACGTGCCGGAATGCCCCAGAGACGTCTCCGAGCATTAATAACACCTCCGCGTTGGGGTGTTCTGAACGCAATTCGTGTATGCGCTGCGCTATGTCGCGTGGGGGGTTGTACGCGATCGTAGGAAAGTCTGACTGATCGGTGAAGTCGTTCACCGAGGCCCGTTGTGGGTATGAATAATCGTTGATCATACGTGTGTCGTTGCCATCCTTGTCCACCACCCCGACCGGACTAATAAATAATTCCGGCCACAGCTTCTGGACTCGTTTGTCAAGGATGAGATAGCGGCCTTCTCGTTGCCCCTTGCGCACGTGCCGGCGCACTGCTGCCGCATGGACGATGGCGCTCTTGTGGTTTGGCGGGCGCCGTGACTGTAACTGAGGTTTGGCACTGGTCCACTTGGGCATGACGCCTTCCTGAACGATTCTGTTCCAGCGTTCGTAGACGTCTTGACGGGAGGAGCCGGGAGGAATTGGAACCTCGTAGAGTGACTTGTTGGGTCTGTTGTCAGCTGTAGTTTGTCCTCGAACTCGGCGTACGAATTCGGGTAACGGTAAACTCGAGCGCAGAGCCAGATCCGAGAGAAACACGACAGATGAAGTGTCGATTGAGTCCTCCTGCTGTGATGGAGGGGAAATTCAACGCCAAATACTGAAGCATACTCACGTAGATGGTCAAGCCTGTCAATTTCGGCGAGCTGGTCGAGTCGTTCGAGGAGATGAATTGTAGATGCTAAACGTGGAGGGTCCTTTCTCAGTCTCGACGCAACCTTCGTATCGTCGCTGGGGAGAGTCGGACTGGCTGCCAGTCATTCACTCGTTGGCTCTGGGGCTACGCCATGGTAGCGTTCTGTAATGAAGTCTTTGACGACGTCAGGAATGATGCCGGGCGGAAGTGTGCTCGCTTGCTATCGTAGCAGCCTCCTGATCCGTTGCCTGAACACCCTACGGAAATCGACTTCATGCACAGCTTCTTATCACCTTGGCGGGGCAGGGCCGCCCAGACGACTGTCGGAACGGATGATTGACGACGTTGTCGCTCGACGCGACGGAACGGATCTGGGCATGTGTGGATGCGGTGCGCGGCGGAATCTCCATTACGATGGGGTGTGCCGCCTCCACTGCGGTGAGAGCGACGCAGTTCGAGAAGCTCCAGTAGGTCTTCATCTCGTCTCGAGAACTCGTGCTGGACGTCCTGGGCTGAGTCGGGGTCGCGAGACACAATGTAGCTACGAAACTTGCCAAACTTACTCGTGACCCAAAAGGCCATGAGCTTCCAACCCACGATGTCGGATTCGTGGACTCCTCTATATCGTTCAACGAAGGTAAGTGCGGTGTCGATGAGCTCGACGACGGCCTCCACGTAGAACTCGCTGGCGAATGATCTCAAGCTCCGAAGTGCGCTGCTCACATCGCTGCGAGAGGTCGCCGCTGGAGCCGCACGAAGGATGTTACGCTCTGAAAAGTCGGTATAACTGACGTTGGCGTCTTGAGCTTGAACCCGGTCCCATAAATCCGCCGGGCGACAGTGCATGAGCGTTAGCCCGCGGGCTAGAAACCCGAACTCCCAGAGACCGCGGCACACTGGTGGAAGCCGAGGCAAGTGCGCGTTTCCAGACTGTTGCATCCTTTCAAGTACATATTGGTGAGACTTACCTTGAAATTGCGACTGTAAAATTGTACGGCTGACACGCCGTTGGGTGGCCGAAGGACGAAATCTTCCTCGTTCTTGCTCCTCGTCGCTGTCGCTGTTGTCGTTGGTGGTGTCAAGAAGTGGCCGAGCGCGCTGCATTCTACGCACGGACTCGAGACCGCGAGTTCGTTTCCCTAGGGTTTGATTTATTTGTCGTACTTCTTGCACGTCCTCGTCGTCTGACGAGCTAGACAGGCTGAGTAGCTCGTCGGCCAGTGAACAGGAAATAGTGCGTTGGTCAGCACGCTGCTGTGACGTGGTTTGACTTGGCGACTGGGGATCGCGATAGAGATCGAGCGCATTTTTCTTGCGTGGTCCCAATTGACAGTCCAGGACGTGTTGTCTGCGTACTGATACAACACTCAGATCATGCGGACGTACCAACTTGATTCGGTCGTCGGGGACAAAAGGTGTCGTCAAGGCCGACCTCACCGACGCTGGCAAGCCACCGCGACGCTTGAGGCAGGTCCCGATGACGGCGTCCTGTTGGGCTAGTAACTCCTTCGGGTTAAGTACCATGTCCGATACAGTAGCTCCCACCTGAACCGCGTAAGTGATTGGGTCAGCCTTGATGACACTAAGCCAAGTGTCTTCAGTGTTGACTTGGTATCGTGTAACTGCTCCATATACCCACAGTCCCGCGTGGGGACCATTCGGTTGGACGAAGGCGACCGGGTGTGCCACGTAGCTGCCCGGCCACAGGTTGGTTTCAGACGCATCGACAGCGCGTAGCCGCAGCGTAGACATTGGCACCGAGAACATGTCCTTGCGGGTGACACAACCGTGGAAGTCAGGCTGTCGGAGCCCCTGTGCGTCATCAAGGCTGACCCAATCACTTACGCGGTTCAGGTGGGAGCTACTGTATCGGACATGGTACTTAACCCGAAGGAGTTACTAGCCCAACAGGACGCCGTCATCGGGACCTGCCTCAAGCGTCGCGGTGGCTTGCCAGCGTCGGTGAGGTCGGCCTTGACGACACCTTTTGTCCCCGACGACCGAATCAAGTTGGTACGTCCGCATGATCTGAGTGTTGTATCAGTACGCAGACAACACGTCCTGGACTGTCAATTGGGACCACGCAAGAAAAATGCGCTCGATCTCTATCGCGATCCCCAGTCGCCAAGTCAAACCACGTCACAGCAGCGTGCTGACCAACGCACTATTTCCTGTTCACTGGCCGACGAGCTACTCAGCCTGTCTAGCTCGTCAGACGACGAGGACGTGCAAGAAGTACGACAAATAAATCAAACCCTAGGGAAACGAACTCGCGGTCTCGAGTCCGTGCGTAGAATGCAGCGCGCTCGGCCACTTCTTGACACCACCAACGACAACAGCGACAGCGACGAGGAGCAAGAACGAGGAAGATTTCGTCCTTCGGCCACCCAACGGCGTGTCAGCCGTACAATTTTACAGTCGCAATTTCAAGGTAAGTCTCACCAATATGTACTTGAAAGGATGCAACAGTCTGGAAACGCGCACTTCCCTCGGCTTCCACCAGTGTGCCGCGGTCTCTGGGAGTTCGGATTTCTAGCCCGCGGGCTAACGCTCATGCACTGTCGCCCGGCGGATTTATGGGACCGGGTTCAAGCTCAAGACGCCAACGTCAGTTATACCGACTTTTCAGAGCGTAACATCCTTCGTGCGGCTCCAGCGGCGACCTCTCGCAGCGATGTGAGCAGCGCACTTCGGAGCTTGAGATCATTCGCCAGCGAGTTCTACGTGGAGGCCGTCGTCGAGCTCATCGATACCGCACTTACCTTCGTTGAACGATATAGAGGAGTCCACGAATCCGACATCGTGGGTTGGAAGCTCATGGCCTTTTGGGTCACGAGTAAGTTTGGCAAGTTTCGTAGCTACATTGTGTCTCGCGACCCCGACTCAGCCCAGGACGTCCAGCACGAGTTCTCGAGACGAGATGAAGACCTACTGGAGCTTCTCGAACTGCGTCGCTCTCACCGCAGTGGAGGCGGCACACCCCATCGTAATGGAGATTCCGCCGCGCACCGCATCCACACATGCCCAGATCCGTTCCGTCGCGTCGAGCGACAACGTCGTCAATCATCCGTTCCGACAGTCGTCTGGGCGGCCCTGCCCCGCCAAGGTGATAAGAAGCTGTGCATGAAGTCGATTTCCGTAGGGTGTTCAGGCAACGGATCAGGAGGCTGCTACGATAGCAAGCGAGCACACTTCCGCCCGGCATCATTCCTGACGTCGTCAAAGACTTCATTACAGAACGCTACCATGGCGTAGCCCCAGAGCCAACGAGTGAATGACTGGCAGCCAGTCCGACTCTCCCCAGCGACGATACGAAGGTTGCGTCGAGACTGAGAAAGGACCCTCCACGTTTAGCATCTACAATTCATCTCCTCGAACGACTCGACCAGCTCGCCGAAATTGACAGGCTTGACCATCTACGTGAGTATGCTTCAGTATTTGGCGTTGAATTTCCCCCTCCATCACAGCAGGAGGACTCAATCGACACTTCATCTGTCGTGTTTCTCTCGGATCTGGCTCTGCGCTCGAGTTTACCGTTACCCGAATTCGTACGCCGAGTTCGAGGACAAACTACAGCTGACAACAGACCCAACAAGTCACTCTACGAGGTTCCAATTCCTCCCGGCTCCTCCCGTCAAGACGTCTACGAACGCTGGAACAGAATCGTTCAGGAAGGCGTCATGCCCAAGTGGACCAGTGCCAAACCTCAGTTACAGTCACGGCGCCCGCCAAACCACAAGAGCGCCATCGTCCATGCGGCAGCAGTGCGCCGGCACGTGCGCAAGGGGCAACGAGAAGGCCGCTATCTCATCCTTGACAAACGAGTCCAGAAGCTGTGGCCGGAATTATTTATTAGTCCGGTCGGGGTGGTGGACAAGGATGGCAACGACACACGTATGATCAACGATTATTCATACCCACAACGGGCCTCGGTGAACGACTTCACCGA
This sequence comes from Phytophthora cinnamomi, assembly GCF_018691715.1. Taxonomy (NCBI): domain Eukaryota; phylum Oomycota; class Peronosporomycetes; order Peronosporales; family Peronosporaceae; genus Phytophthora; species Phytophthora cinnamomi. Next base: position 129,178 of record NW_027150989.1, read on the forward strand.
TCAGTCAGACTTTCCTACGATCGCGTACAACCCCCACGCGACATAGCGCAGCGCATACACGAATTGCGTTCAGAACACCCCAACGCGGAGGTGTTATTAATGCTCGGAGACGTCTCTGGGCATTCCGGCACGTGCCGGTACACGAAGCGCGGTGCACATGTTCACCTTCGTCGTCGATGACTACGTTGTCATCGACTTATCCTGCGGGTTTGGCTGGTGTGGCTCACCCGCATTCTATTCGCTTGCAGGTTCCGTCATCAATGATCTCTACGAGAACACAGCGCGGGACGGTTTAGAATGCGGCACGCTGGGGAACCTCAAGGGAAATCTGTGGTGTGACGATCACACCTGCGTTGAAGTTAATTATGGACGCCGGTGTCATCACGCCAACACGGCGCTACGTCAGGCGATGGCTACAGTATTGGGACCTACGGCCATCAACGACAGGAAATTCACTTCCTGGAGCACGAAGAACAAGACATTGGGACTACTCTGGGACACAGGTGCTGGTACGGTCTCAATTCCATACGACAAGCTTGCGAAAGCAAACCGAAGAATCGAGGACATTCGCTCTACGAACCACGCGTCGAGGACGGATCTCCAGAAGCTGCTCGGCATCTTACGTCACATAGCAATGTATTTCCCACCAGCACGAGCCTTCTACCAGAAAGTTCACGTTGCTGCCATTACCAGCCCGCCGTTTGGCCAGCGCCCACTCGAAATAGAAGTGGTCAGCGATCTGTGCTGGTTCCAAGCCGTCATCAATCTCAGTGACCGGTTCAACAGCATTCCAGTAGCGCAATTTGCAAACCTATCTTCGCCAAGCATCCACGTGTACATGGACGCTTCCGGTTCAGGGCTGTGTGTCCTCGAGCCGCAGCGACGAGAATTTATTCGGGTGCAGTACACATCCGAGGAGCTCGAACTACTGAACGCCGAGCCCTTTGAGAACTCTATCAACGTCCGAGAACTCCATAGTGCTGTACTGGCCGCTTTGCACTGGGGTTCAACATGGCAATTTCAAGATTCGAAACACCCGGTCTACGTGTGCTTCCATATTGACAATTCGTGCGCTGTGGCATGGGCAACCAACCGACTCAGTCGCCATCCGACGGCTCAGCTATATAACAGGCTCCTGTCGCTCGCTGAACTCGAGTTCGAACTATCGTTCTCCACGAAGCACATCGCAGGAAAGCTGAACGTGATGGCCGACGCTGGTTCACGCGCGTGGACAGACACGCATCCTCTGTGGCAAACTTGGACTAACCTATCATCGTCGTGGTCACAGGTAGAAGTACGACCTCCCTTCGACGATCTCTCAAGTCTCTGGGAGCAACTCTGTGCAGCGAAGCCCTGGCCAAAGCTTCGTCGAGCAAGTACTACGATCACTGGCAGCAGTGGAAAAAAATTCTCAGCCTCGATGGGGTGAAGACCGTGGTTAAAGACAGCCGGTCGATCCAGCTCCAACAAACTCGCGTATTTTGCGATCTACCTTTGGAAATACGGCTGGAACTCCTCAAGCAGTGGGAACCAGTATTCAACTATCCAGTCCAAAATAGCTAGTGGGCTCTGGTTCCATAGGCGTTACCGTGACGTGGAGTTGACCCGATCACCTCTGCTCAAGATACTACTCCAAGGCATCAAACGTCTATCCAAACCTACCAAGAAGACAATGCCAGTCACTACCGCATTTCTTCGACTTCTTCGTCGGTCCCTTCGTCTCGAACGCCCTCGCGACCGCCTACTATGGGGCAGCGTGCTTCTCGGCTATTTCTTCTTGCTACGGAGATCCGAGTACCTATTGGTCGGGAGATACAGAAAGTTTTACTGCTTGAAGGCAAAGAACGCCTTCTTTGTCGATGCACGCGGTATACCTGTGAACGCAGGAGGAGCGACAGCTATCACGATCGGCCTCAGTGGCGCAAAAATGATCAATATGGGCGCGGCTCGTGGAGAACCATGCTTCAATCAGGAGACCGCTCAATCTGCCCTGTCCGAGCGCTTAAACACTTGCTGCAAGCACGGCGTGAGCTCCGGTTGTCCAGCCACGAATATCTGTGCGCTGATCTTACTGCACAAAAAGTCGCGAGCGCACTCAAAAAGACGGCAAGATGTGCAGGCGTACCACCGACAAGATATTCCACTCACTCGCTAAGAAGCGGAGGCGCGACAGCGCTTCTCGCGGGGAAAATCGACAGTCTGAGCATCAAGACACTGGGCAGGTGGATGTCGTGGTGCTTCGAGGAGTATCCAATGCAATCGGCGGCGGCTACAACAGATCTGTCCAACCGCATGATTTTCCCTCTACAATCTCAAGCGCGTTCCAGCAACAAGAACGGGGGCCGCTAATCACGCCCTCGAGCTTGCCCGAGGCAATACAAAACGATTTGCCCCCTACGTCGTAATAATCTGGACGCATGAGGAAACGTAATTAGGTCACCGCAGCTCGGTTTAGGACAAATACAGTGATTGAGAGCTGTCCTATTAGGACAACCGTAAACCGGCTCCCGGGAGTTGTCCTATTAGGACACTAGAAACGTGTTGAGTGCGAGCTGTCCTATTAGGACACCAACAACTAGTTGTCCTATTAGGACATATCGTTATTAGCGGCTGTGTCCAGTCATATTAGGACACCTACACGAGTCTGTCCAATTAGGACCATATCATGACAAGAGTACACAGATAAATCGTTCGTGTTAAACTGTATTGGCACTATTAACTACCGTTCTGTGTCATTTAAAGTCCCCGTAGTCGGCTGGAATTGCCGGCTCCATGGGCGGGGCTTGCTGAGGCGCGGTCTGACGCCCGTACATGATGTCCTCAATGACTTGGAGGTAGCGGGCTGCTTCTTGTTTGGCGCCTTCGGCGAACGTAAGTAGGCTGGGGTGTGAGCCCACTCGCGACGCAAAGTTGCTGTTGTACTTTTCTAATGGATTGTTGGTGCGGTTAACGATGTCAACACCGCACCATTTCCTGGACATTCGAGGTCGTTGCATCAAACCGCTCCGTCCAAGTCTTCAACAAATACTTCCAAAAAGTATTCCACTTGGTTTTTGCACCGGTCTCATCCACGATACTCCGAACGTACCTCACTCCCTGTAATGTAGCCATTTATCAAAATAGGTCAATACCAAAACTTGACACTGATCGCCATAAAATAGTCCGTACCTTTTCGGCAATTTCTTTCCTGTAAGTGTCGAGCTTTCCTGGACTGAGTGCGTCCTTCACTTGATCTTCGGGGAGACGCAGCTCGATCATTTTTCGACGGGCATGAGCGCTTGACACAGAAGGAATATCCACCGTGATCCATGGCTGAGGGCGTAGGGCTTTAAACTTAGGCTCGAAAGGCAAAATGACTGGCAAAAGGTGCTGTCTGGGTCGGGCATCTGATGAGTGGCGAGGGTGATCCCCATAATTACGCCAAAATAACGTATTGCGAACGTTATAAACGAACAAATAACGTTGATCTAGGTTTTTGGACAGGTCTTAGGACGTAATTTATTATATTCCTTTACTTAGGATTAGACGAGATTTAGGACATCCTCTGGTAATTTACGTGAGTTGATTAGGACATTTAGGACACTTTAGGAATCGTTTTAGGACGAACTATTCGACACCTCTGCAGCCTTGCCGTCGATGTTGACCCTGGATTTACGCGACAGTTCTGGAAACGCCTGGATACGAATTTGCACGTTGACGCTGTTTTGCTTCGTGCGTGCCTCTTGAGCTGCCACCCACACTGCGTTTGAAACATCTCGCAGCAGAAACCTCGTCATAGGGACTACGGAAATCGGAGAATGATCTCATCTAGCTTTCTCGTTGTTTTTGGTTCATAATAATAATAGTTATAATAGAACGGTTGCGCCCAAAGCTATTGTAATGCTAGTTTGGACTTCTAACACTAGGCAGGCAAGGCGCTAATACATCAAATATCACGTTAGCCAGGAATTGGAAACGAGTTCTTTGTGTTAATAAAGTGCTCTCAAACGAAACCAAATGCGCAAAAATTTGGCTTTGGCATTCTATTTGTTACGCATTCTTTCTGTGAGGTACGGTAACACATCCTAGTTTATTCTTCGTGTTTACGACAGACCCGTTCCACGTCTGGATTACCCATAATGAACGGACTGGAGAAGGTCAGTATTTATGTTTGCGTGTACTACCTGCCATACAGCTCATTTTTCAAACCAAAGATGCGGTGTCCTCGATAGCTCTTGCTGTCAGCACTGCTAGCGCCATTGGCGTCACCGAGATACAACATATGTTCCGAGCACGAGGCGCTCCCGTCGCTCAAAGCGGGAGCTGATATACTATGGATCGGGTTGCCCGCCCCACTCGAAGGTACCCAGTCCAGCTGCACCGGATGATCCGAGTGCGCACAACACCAAGTCGATTCCGCCATGAAATATGTGGAGGGAGTACCGCCTGGACACCTAGGTAATAGACTTGTCCGCAAGAGTTGTGCTTGATACTGATCACGTTCGCACTGTTGAGCGCCGGCGGAATGAGGTCGACTGGTGAGGCAGAGGAAAGACATTTAACCGTTCGACTGGCATCAGAAGTTGTCGTGTCGCCAAATGTAGTCACAACGAATCCCGCTCCGTCGACGGCATTGTAGGTAACGCGCTTTTCCCCTTCAACGATGGTCATGAATCTGTCGTAGCGACGCTGGTCTTGTCTGCGGATACAACCGGCCTCGCAAATATACCGAACGCGGCTTGCCCGTGAATCGAGAAGTCGTCGCCCAGAGTGACACGAAATAGGTGCGTTCAGCAATGAGGTCTGGAATCGGAGATCATCAACTTACCACTGTTCACCACAATAACAAACAGAGTGAGAATGGCAGCAATTCTTGCTAGCACTGCAAGTTGCACCTGGTCAACCCGCTTGTGTTCAAGCGCCTGACAACTCAGGAATGAACAAACCTTGTCTTGCCTTTTTCTACGATCGGCCAAACTCGACGGCTTGAAGTTATCCAGTACCAGTAACTTTAAAACCATCAGTGAGTGTGAGAGCACCGATATCCGGACCGAACATCGGCTTTAAAACGGTGTACGATCTCTAGTACAGCATAGCCATAGAAGGCTCTTCAGCAGTCATGTTTCCTCGTGGTGGTGTCGCCGGCGTAGGCTATTCCGAGATGGCTTAAAATCCCCCCCTGTACTTGACAACTTCCTAGCTGATGTCTTGGTGCATACAGATCAGCTTTTCGTTCAAATACCACAACGACTCGAGGACTTGTCGTGCTTTTGTGTCACTTAAATCTGCTAAGGAGTGGAGACAAAGACAATTTCTCATAAAATGATACAATCCGCTAATGCAGGATTAAGAGTGTAAAGACCAATTGCAATAAAGTCGATTGCGTTTATCACGAATGACGTTGAAGGGAGCATGTCTGTAAGGACCGATACGTGACGAGCACGTCAAGGCCCGCACATCTAAACTACAACATCCACTACGCAAAGACAAGTGGGTAAGTAAGGAACATGCACTAGGGTGCATGATCTCTGTCGTGTACATTTACTCTTGTATAGCGCACGTCAACCCACTTCAACTTGAAGTGGATTGACCAATCAGATTCATTCATTTTAGCACCGCCTTGGGCACTGGCCCAGACGGCCGGCCACAAGGCCTTAACCAACTAATATCACTTTGCAATTTACGTCCAACTACCTACACGTTTCCACATCGCGGTACATCTTCACTCGCGGCCTTCTACGTGTCAAGCCTTACAATGTCACACCGGTGACACCTCGGGACCCGAAGGATCCTCATCCCAGTTACGTGCCATCTAGTATCCCACATCGAATGAATCAGCATCGCATCTGTCTCCCACTTTGGGGCGTCACGTCCGGCAGTATGTGGTGCTCGTTGAGCACTTTCTTGGTGTCCATAGCAATACTCGCTCAGTTTGTACGTACATTGGCTCCATCACTTGATAATCTGGACGATAGCATTATGTCATTGCTTAAAGTCGGACCTACTCATATTGCTGAGGGACGTATCAAGGTAAACGATATCTTCAGTCATGAAGCTACGTATCCAGCCTCGTTGAAAGTCTCCCAAATTAAAGCATGAACACTCACCAAAGCAAAATCAAAGAAATGATTACAGGGTCCAAGGAGCTGGTTTGATCGCAGAAGTTTTCCACAACACTCTATCCGTGACTTGCATCGCGTTACAGTGAAGTATTCTGTAAGGTAACGAGACTGCATGTATTGGTGCGATACTTTGACGATTTGTCTGACGTTTCGCTCTTGCGGTCACTTTCGGTGTCGCTCGATGTTGGGCTAGTTACGTAGAAACACCTGTAGCTATGCTCCCTTTTGTTGTGGCGAAAGTTAGAGGGACGGTTGAGCCGCCTCGAGGTTTGCGTTGAAGTTCGCGTCGATGAAAGGGACCTTGGCCTCTTCCCCGAAATTTGTTTCGCTCAAAGCGTTGCGGGCCCCGTCAGTCATTTGTTCCCACATAATGAGATCCTGAAGCTCGCCTTTGCCCGTCGTTGTAGCCATAGTTACCGAGCTACCGCCGCCGAGGACGTCCAATCCGTATACGAGCATGACACTGCTGTTGTTGATGTAGTTAGTGAAGGATGGGTTCTTCAAAATACGATATCCCACTTTGGGGCCTGAAGTCGACACGGCGAGAATCTTCGGCGTCTCGAGAGCAGGGTTGTCAAGCCACACAACGGCGCTTACCCACTGGTGTCGGTGACCCTTCTTGATGAGGCCGATGGGGTAGATGTCCTTGGGGAAGTACCAGGCATACATGATGGCCCAGCGCTCCTTGAACCAAACAGATCGACCGTACACTTGCGAGCCTAGACCTGACCTATTGCAGTCCCCACTGGGTTTTCCGGTTGCCTTCAGGCCCCCATTCGTCTCCTCCGCGGCATTGACAGCAGAGTATGGATGGCACCCTTGATTGATTTTGTTGGTATTGTGCGCCGCGAGTGTAGACAGGAGGGATCCAGCGAAGACTCATCGGGGGACGGGACGGACCCAGCGAAGACTCGTCCGGAGATGACTTCGCGGTGAACGAATTGACGGTGGGTACTGCACGTGCCTAGCCGTGATGTGGTTGGATAGACTGAAGACTGGCACTGAGTTCTCGGTAGGGTAAACAACATGATGAGAGGCATCAAGGAGCACAAGGGGAACAACAGGAAGAGGAGGACAGTAACGTAGATTTAGGCTTAACGATAAATCTCACTTCGGCATTTGCCCTCTTCCACACAAGCACCAAAACCAACAGATTAACAGCCGCACAAGCTCAAACCCACGACGACGGACATGACGACGTCCAGCAAGAAGGTCGAAGACATCCTGGGAAGCGATAACTACTTCCACTGGGAGTTCGCTATGCGGATGACGCTGGCGAGGAAGGGGTTGATGGCGCACGTGCAAGTGGCGAAGGACCCGAGTTAGGTCACCGAGGCCTGGTTGCTCAACGACATGAAGGCGCTCGGACTCATCGCCCATGGGGTGGCGGTGGAGCACCACACGAAGATTCGGTCGGCCACCTCGGCCATTCAAGCGTGGAATACTCTGGGAGAGTTTTACAACCGGACAACGATGCATAACCGCGTGGCGATGACTCGTCGCCTCCATGAGTTCAAGATGGAGGAAGGCTCGACGATGGCGAAGCATCTGGACAAGTTCGACGAGCTCATCGTGGGCCTGTAAATGCTAGGCGAGCCGCAGGACGATGGCCGACAACTCGTTATTTTGCTGAGCAGTCTGCCTGCTGAGTACGAGTTGATCTCATCGATCGTCGAGAACTCCAAGGACATTCATCGAGGTCAAGGAGAAGTTGCTCAAGGAGTACGAGCGACAAGAGGAGAAGGAGTCTTCGGAGCGTGCGCTGAAGGCTACCTCGTTCGGAGGTAAGGGTAAGAACCAAAGGTTCAACAAGGTCGGCAAGGGGTTCGACCGGAAGAGCAATGGCGGACGAAAGCTCGGTAGGTTCAAGGGCAAGTGCTTCAACTGCGACAAATTCGGTCACACGACGCGGGACTGCCCGGAGCAAGTCAATGGTGACACCAACGAAGACTCAGTCTTCGCTGTTGGTGACGATTGGTCGGCAGGGTGGCTGATCGATAGCGGTGCGACGGCGCACATGACGCCACACCGCGACGACTTGTTCGAGTACGCGGACATGTCGGCGGACATGTTTGTGACAATCGCGGATGGAAAGAAGATTCGCGTGGCTGGGACGGGGTCTGTAGGCTTGACGGGCATCGACGGCAAGCGGATCCGAATGGTGGAGGTACTCCACATACCCGGCCTCGACCGACGACTGCTCTCGGTTGGAAAATTGGCTGAGCGCGGCATGAGCGTGGTGTTCCAGCGCAAGTCGTGTGTCATTTGGGACAAGTCGACGGCGATCGCTTCAGGGAAGAAGATCGGCAAGGCGTACGTGCTGGAATGTCAGCAGGACACGGCGTACTACACGGAGTACTCGGGGGTCGAAAGCGGGTGGGATCTTTGGCACGCTCGCATGGGACACCTCAACGACGACTCATTGGCGAAGACTCGGCAAGCCACGATTGGGCTGCCGATGACTCAGAAAACGGTTAAGACCCTATGCGGCGGATGCATGAAGGGCAAGCAGACGGTCGCGCACTTCCCGTCGCGATCGTTAACGAAAACGACCCGTCCGCTAGAGCTCGTTCATACGGACGTGATGGCCCCCATGAAGACGAAGTCTAAGGGCGGGGCCAGGTATGGGCTCACCTTCGTGGACGACTACTCGCGGCACGTCGTAGTGTACTTCTTGACTAAGAAGAGCGAGGTCGCGGTCAAGTTCAAGCTGTTCATGAAGCTGTACCAGAATCAGTGGGGAGAGCGCATCAAGTGCCTGCGCTCGGACAATGGCAGCGAGTTCGTCAACAACTCGATGGACGAGATCTGCCGGCAGAACGGGATCATGCACCAGTAGACCGTCCCGTATAGCCCTCAGCAGAATGGAGTGGCAGAACGGATGAATCGTACGATCATGGAGAAGGCTCGGAGCAAGCTGCATTACAAGGGTGTGACCACGTTGTGGTGGGCAGAGGCAGTCAGCACGACAGTGTACTTAACCAACCGGTCGACCAACAGTATGCACCCAACGAAGACTCCGTACGAGTTGTCGTTCAAGGCGAAACCTCGGTTGGACCACTTACGTGTGTTTGGATCGATCGGGTATGCACACATTGACAAGGCAAAACGCACGAAGTTGGAAGCACAGAGCTTCAAATCCATGTTCCTGGGGTACGCCGAAGACTCGAAGGGTTACCGAGTGTACGACTTGGAGTCAAACAAGGTGAAGGTGACTAGATCGGTGAAACTCGACGAACGAGAAGTAAATGGCGTCTACGACACGGCGTCCACCGAAGACTCGGTGACCATCCAAGTGACGAAGGATGGAGAGGATGCTGCATTACCGGAGCCTCCGCAGCACCTACGACTGATAACCCGTTGGAGTCAGTGGGAGACTCCGCTGAAGACTCGGAGATGCGAGAGGCGGAGTTGAACGAGTCATCGGCACAGGATCTGACGAACTTCCAAAGGGTGGGGAATCCAGCGATGACTGAGGAAATGGTGTTCCACCCAGAACCGGAACGAATCCGGCGCGTACGTGAATCTGCAAATCTTGGAGATGGATTAGCAGGCGCCGATGACTCGAGGATGCACTGCAGCGAAGACTCTCACAACGACGATCACTTCTGGCCTCCATCGCCTAAGCGACCGAGGTATGACGAGGACAACCTACTTGCAGAAGCTGTGTTGGTGTACGCTGCAGATGTCAATCCGAGTTGTGTTGTCGGTAGTGGTGGCGAAGGCGTACGTGGCCGAGCAGTTGGATGCGGACACTGCGTTCCTCAACAGCGGACTCACGGAGCGCGTGTACATGGAGGTGCCCTATGGCGTCACGGACGCGGGGAACATGATGTGCAGACTCGAGAAGGCGATCTACGGTCTGAAGCAAGCAGCGTATGCTTGGCACAAGACTATCCACCGAGGCTTCGTGAACATCGGATTTCGGAGTTGCGGTGCCGACCAGTGCGTCTACGTCTACGTTAAGGGCAATGATGACAAGTACGTGTACATCTGCCTGTATGTGGACGACATGATCATTGCGGCCAAGACGACTGCCGAGATCCAGGAGGTCAAGGTGGCGCTCAAGAACTCGTTCAAGATGAAGGAGTTGGGCAAGGCCAAGTTCATCCTTGGTATGGAGATCAACCACGACTTCATGGCCAAGACGCTCATGATAAAGCAGACGCGTTACATTGACGACGTGGTGAAAAGGTTCAACCAGGATGCCAAGGTGGTGGTGAACCCGTGCGAGTCGAGCCTGAAGCTGACGAAGACTCAGTCACCGACGACTCACGCCGAACGTGCGACAACGCAGGTAAAGCCATACCGAGCACTCATTGGATGTCTTTTGTACATCACAACGTGCACCCGCCCGGATGTGGCATATATAGTCACACAGATGTCAAGATTCTTGTAGAATCCTGGGCAACAGCATTGGAAGGCTGCGGTCCGAGTGCTCCGGTACCTAAAGAGCACCCGAGACGTCGGCATCGTCTACAACGGCAACGAGGAGAAGATCGCGGTCGAGGCGTACACGGACGCGGACTGGGGCAGCAATCTGGACGACCGCCGCTCGGTGTCCGGAACGATGGTGATGATCAGCGGGGCGCCGGTGGTCTTCAAGTCGAAGTACCAGCGCACGGTGGCGCTAAGCTCGACGGAGGCCGAGTACATGGCACTCGGACTGTGTACCCAGGAGGTGCTGTGGGCCCGAGCCATGCTGAAGGACCTGGGCCACGAGCAAGTGGGAGATACGCGAGTGTCGGAGGATAACCAAGGTGTCATCGCGTTGGCAAGTAACGCAGGCTACAACGCTCGAACCAAGCATTTGGACATCAAGCACCACTTCGTCCGTGAGAACGTGGCGCGGGGAGTCATCGCTGTCGACTACGTGCCGACGAAGGATCAGCTCGCCGACATGTTAACGAAGGCTGTGGGAACCAAGCGCCTGCAGTACCTGCTCGAGGCGAGTCGAGTCATCGTCAAGGCTGCTCAACACTAGCGGCGAGTGGGAGTGTTGGTATTGTGCGCCGCGAGTGTAGACAGGACTGATGGTATTGTGTACCGCCAGTGTAGACAGGACGGATCCAGCGAAGACTCATCGGGGGACGGGACGAACCCAGCGAAGACTCGTCCGGAGATGACTTCGCGGTGAACGAATTGACGGTGGGTACTGCACGTGCCTAGCCGTGATGTGGTTGGATAGACCGAAGACTGGCACTGAGTCCTCGGTAGGGTAAACAACATGATGAGAGGCATCAAGGAGCACAAGGGGAACAACAGGAAGAGGAGGACAGTAACGTAGATTTAGGCTTAACGATAAATATCACTTCGGCATTTGCCCTCTTCCACACAAGCACCAAAACCAACACTGCCCCAGACCGGGAGCACTTGTTTCGGTCACAGATCTTTGACTAGCTAGCGCCTTGCACCCGGCCAACGTATATCGTATAGTATACGAGGCGGGAGATAAGAACCGATTTAACACGAAGCGGTAGCCAGCAAGCGCACTGGAAACGCGAGCATAGGAAAATGGAGCTGCGCTGCATGGCTGACGGCGCTACATTCTCGGACTGCGGCGACATAGATGGATATTGGAGCCTCTGCGTAGAAGCGCGGTCTCTTTTCAGGGAGACGTGCTCGAGGTGCTAGGAGAAGCGCTTATACGTGCTGCTCACAACGTACGGCAGAACTCGGACGGCATGTACGAGTGATAATCCAGCTGAGAGCGACCAGAGGAAGGACGACGGAGAGGAAGATAAATGGTGAAGCAAGTGGAGGGTGTACTCCCAAGTACACGCTGTCTCCGCGCATTCATGTTTACAATCTATGGCTTGTCAAGTACAGTAAAACGGTTAGAATGGATGCAGGATCAATACATGTACATGTACTCTTAGATCCATCTTTTCGCACATTTCAATGCATCCTTTGGGCGGTTGAGTTGTTATCTGTTAATTGTCGGCGCGATATGTATGAAAAAAAAAAAAGAATCCGTCACGTAGCATGTTTCATGTCGTCCTAATGAATCTTTCATGGATAACAGTTACTACATGTCGTTCTCGAACATTAGCACAGCTATTCAGTGGTGTACTTCGGAGTAGAATACTTGTATTGTTTTGGTAGCTGCGAAGCTGCTGGTTTCCACCTGCTTTTCAAGGGAGCTCATGCTCTATACTACTACTTTAATAGTATATTATTAGTAATTAAAATAATGGGGACGTATACCCTAGCTCACACCATGACCTGACCCGCTCTAATATCTGGAGCTAGTCCCGAGCTCCAATGCCCCCAACCTGGAGTAGGAACGCCTGTCAACACATTATGTTGCAGCAACTATTATTATACTATACAAATGTGACTTATTATCATTGTAGTCACTTTATGTTGTTGTACGGATAAAGTAACCGTGCCAAAGGATTAAGAGAAGATGCGCCTGTCCAAACGTTATTGACGCCTACTGTATCGCGTAATCCTCCAGTCGAAGTCAAGCGAATCCAGTGACTCGGTCCGATTCTCGCAGCTCGAACTTCTCGTTGCCCGAGTGAGCTCGAAGCTACTCGTGGGGGCTACAATAAGCTGTTCGCATGCCGAGAAGGACGTTAGCGGCGAGGATCAGGAGTATCACAATACTGGTATCAAACCGGTAAATTTGTATCGAAATGGTTATAGCGGAACTTACGTGAGATACAGTCACACCTCCATAACTGCGACCCTATTGATTACTTACGGGACGACATACGGGACGACTTACGGGACGACTTACGGGATGACTTATGGGACGACCCGTCAACTAACAACTGTGTTCAACAACGAGTGGTCATGAAGTACAAACAGAGTGTACGTGCTTCGTCTTGCGTCATTCAGTATTATTAATATAATTTTACTACAGATACCGCTGAGAAACTTTGGCATCTTCAACTTTTTAGTTCAAAGAGGGTATAGGCCTTACAATTTAGGAATGAACATTTTCGTGCTTTCGTAAGTTTTATTGTACTGGCCATAATAGTTGATTCCAAACTTTACCCCTAATTTACACATGGAAGATGGTGACTTTCCATATACGATAGTTAGATACAAGGGTAATGTTCACCCGTAGAATCCGATATTGAGGTCAGATTTGGCCAATTCGGCGTCGTTTTTCAGTTATAGCCAGTTGAAAAAACTCTCTCAGCCGTTCAAAAGTTTGGGGTAAGGGCTCAGATATGGTTAACAGATCATTAGTCGCAACGCGGGATTTTCATTGGCTCATTCGACAATACATATGGTGCTATACATGCATTTGAGGATAAATCGTACAGTCTGGCGGACATCCCTCGAAATGATGATTGCAACACTACAAATCGATGCTAAGTTATCCATATTATATTTTAAAGAATGTCTACTTGGCTGCCATTTCCATCACTCTCGTCCTCTATGTCGCTTACGTCGGCACATTCGATATCCTCGGCCTCCACTGCGCGCAAATACTTATCTTCTTCTTTTTGAATTTCTTTGTAAGCAGCCTTCCACTCGTTCGATAGAATTCTCTCTTGGCTTGTTGCTACCTTTACTTCCAGCTCTCCAATAGTCTTTGCCGGATTTCTCACTGTCCACCCCTTTAAATTGCCCCATATCAGCTCAATTGGCTGAAGTTCATGGTGGTAGGGAGGGGTGTACGAGACCTGATGTAACGGGGTTACACGCACAAGTGGCTACAAGCCACTTGTGATTTTAACAGATAAAATACCTGTTAAAAGTTTTAGATACTTCCTCACCTTAGGGTAAGTCGCACCAATGGATACTTTGAAGTGGGCCACCACAATGAGTGGTCCACACCTACCCAAAGATCCTATTGGTATAAAGCAGCATATTTCTACCAATGAGAGACGTGCATATTGGCGGGGTTCTTACAGCCAGCCGCTGTCAACCCCTTTCATAGATGATAAACAGTTTTAGCAGATTTAGGAGGAAGATCAATTTACAAACAACACAGTTCTCATTTTACCGTAAACTAGCTACTTGGAGTCTTTATTTGATTTATATTATACTTGTGTACTCAAGTATAATTACCTCAAGTTATTACGAAGTGCCTACGCTTCCTCATACACGTAGCGCAACGTGTAAGCAAAAATAGCGAGTCACGTTAGACCCACTACATCTGGTAGCACTTTGTAGTTCGTCCAACGACCGACTGCTTGACGTTCGTACGAGGTGTACGAACGCGGAGCCGAGAACCACATGAGCACGGAGGTGCCCATGGAAAGCTCCAACACGCCTGTAACGCATGTTGCACGCGCTGACTGCCCCCACCTGTCTGACCCAGAGTGGGAAGCCCTCCAACGACTGTCAACAGTCATAGGAGAAGCGGCGATAGCTACGATGCTGCGTACGCTATCGCCGACGGAGCAACATGGTGTTGCTCTGGGGTTCATCATGAAGGAGAAGTGTGATGCTGCTTCCTGAGTGATGGCGTCGTCAGGGACGCCACCGCGTGCTCAATCACTGAAATTGAGCGTAAGCAATTACATGGGAAGAGAGGGCGAGCCTCTCCTCCGATGGCTTGTCGAGCTCGACACAGCCATAGTGGCTCGACGCATCGTCGACCGGCTGTCGAAGGTCGCGTTCCCCATGTCCTGCCTTGGCGGACGCGCAAGGAGTTGGGCGTATGGACGCCGACTCTCCGATCCTACGTACTTCAGCACGTACGAAGTGTTCAAAGAGGAGCTCAAACAAGCGTTTGAGCCCCCGCAAAACGAGTTCCGGTCGAGGGCGGAGTTCCTCGACCTTCAGCAGGGTAAGCATGACGTCCATGCTTACGCGCAGCGCGCACGATATTTGGTATCAAATATCGTGACTAACCAATTGACGAGGCGACCAAGGTCGTCACGTTCATGAAGGGGCTTAGAGATGGGCCTGTGAAGACCTATCTCTTCCGAGAGTACCCGAGTACTCTCGAAGCTGCGATTACTCCCGCAATGCAAGAAGCGTTTAGCCTGCGGCAGGCTAAACTGCATGTGAACGTGCCGAGGCCGCAACCGCGCCCGGTAGCGAGGCCGGGAGGTCCAGAACCGATGGACCTCTCGAATGCAACAACTGCTGGTTACCAGCAGCAGGGAGGTAACGTGCGGTGCTTCCGTTGCGGAAGGATCGGTCACTTTGCACGGGAGTGCACAGCTCCCATGCCCCCTGGAGGTGGCCGTCGTGGCGATGCTAGGCATCGCCGCGGACCAACAAAAAACGCGAACATCCAGTAGGCGCGGGGCGCCCTACTGGTAATGCAGTCGCGCGTGCCGACATCGGGCACGCGACACTGAGGACTGCAGCCCCCAGTGGGACCAGATCTCGCTGCAAGAAGCAAGATGACAGGCTGAACCTAGTCATCTTGAAGGTTTTCTCGTAGAGAGTGAGCGACTCTCTTCGAGCTTTGGTAGATTCAGGCGCGTCGAACAACTTTGTTCGGCTGCGGAGTTGACCGAGTTTTGACTTCGAGGAGGTAAATGTACCTCGAAGTCTTCTGGAGGTACGACTGGCAACAGGTGCCATCGTGAAGACAGAGAAGCGCGTCGTGAACGTGCGCTTCTCGTACAAACAACGAGTGTTTGTCGAACATTTTATCGTCCTGGACCTGGACGATAAGTCCGACGTTGTTATGGGCATGCCGTGGCTTGCGCGGCGTGATCCGGTAATAGACTGGAAGAAGCGCATGCTCCTGCGCTTCGGTCGCGACAGCGGAACAGAGAGCGATGGCCCTGTTACCGCAGCACACGCACCAGCAGGTGCGCGCAGCTAACCAGTCGAAACAGCGCTTAATGCTGCTGTCCCGGAGTGCCCAGGAAGTGCGAGAGGGCGCGCACAAGTGAGACCAACGTCGGCAATGCTGCCGACGTCAGAAGAACAAGATGTGCAGGCTTCGGGAGCCAACACTCACATTCAAGTGTGTAAGGGACAGTCCCTGACCCGAAGAGGTCAGGTCGACGACGACGCGTCGGCTCCGGGAGCCGACGCACCCTCGGTCATGAGGGCTCCGCCAATGAATGGCGTCGAGGTGACAAAGGCGTGTCGACTCCGGGAGTTGACGCTGCAAACAGTATGGACGGTTGCAAACGTACCGCACTGACGCAATTTGCATGCTGTCGTGCAGCCGGGCTGCACGACGAAGCGCCATGCGGTCAAGCCGGGCTTGATACCGCGCGCCCGCGGACAGGGTCCGCCGGCGAACAACTGTCCACGGCTGATCCTGGACCAGACGAACAACTGTGCGGAGCCGAGCTCCGAACAACAAGAAGACGGCGCATGCGAAGAACGCTGCACAAGTCTCGGTCCGGGGCCGAGACGCTACAAGAACCGTCTGCAGGGCCGACTGAGGCGGTGACGCCGGATGTCGAGACGCTAAGCGTCTTGACGCGCACCGATACTGGATTCCAGTATCGAGAGATGGAGCTCGCTAATCCTCCGACGACGGCGTCGGAGTTGACTTCGCTTCCAGTCATGAGCTGGAAGCGCTTCACGCGCGACTTGCACGATGGACGCATCGAGCAGGTCTGCGTTCTTTCGAACAGCGAAAGAACGGAGAGCGAGAGCGAAGAGCTGAGACAGCTCTTCATGGGAAGTACCATTGCGAGTGATGACACTTTCAGTGTGAAGACGAAGCGAAAGCGCTTCGAGGAATAAGGTTGGGACTCGCTGAAGTCGCGTCCCTATTACGAATTGTTGAGGGAGTACAAAGACGTACTCCCGGAAGAGATTCCTGCGGAGCAGCTTCCGCAGGATAAGGGCATTCAGCACGAGATTGTTCTCGTGCCGGGCACGAAGTATTGTGTTACGCGGCAGTGGCCACTGCCGCGAGATCAAGTAAAAGCAATCGACGACTTCTTTGAAAGTCGTCGCAAAGCAGGACAAGTGCGGGAATCGAAGTCCCCGCACAGTGCTCCGACGTTTTGCGTCAAAAAGCCACAGGGCGGATGGCACATCGTTCATGCGTATAACAAACTGAACGATGCGACGGTACCGGCGCAGACGCCGATACCTCGAAAAGATGTTATCATCGATTCGATGGCCGGGAGCACCGTCTACAGTGCTCTCGACTTGCGAGATGAATTCTATCAGATCCTAATGTTTGAGAGCGATATCCCTCTCACGAAGGTGAGCACGCCAAGCGGCATGCTCTGGGAGTGGCTAGTAATGCCACAGGGGCTTAAGAACGCCCCTGCGACTTTCAACAGGTGCGTGACGCACTTGTTGCGCTCGGTGCGCGACTTCGCACCGAGCTACTTCGACGATGTGGTCATCCACAGCCGGGCTGTGGACGGGAAGACCGACGTAGAGATGCACCGGGTGTATCTCCGGAAGCTACTTGAGCTTATGCGAAAGCATAAGCTCTACGCAAACCTGAAGAAGTGTATCTTCGGGGCGATACCCGTCCTCGGGTGTCTCGTAGGGAAAAATGGTGTTCGCCCTGACCCGGAAAAGGTCAGAGTGATCAATCAATGGCCAACGCCTTCAAGTATAAAGGAACTGAGGCGTTCCTTGGCTTGGCCACGTACTTGGGCAAGTACGTGGAGGATTACGTGGGCAAGATTCGCCCGCTGTCACAGCTTCTTAAGAAGGAAGCTGTGTGGAATTGGACACCCGATTGCCAAAAAGCATTCGATGCAGTCAAGCGGGGCTTGACTGAGGCACCGATCTTGGCAGTAGCCGACCAAGATCGTCCATTTCACGTCGTATGTGACGCATCCGACTTCGCGATCGGATGTGCGTTGATGTAGCACGGTCACGAGGGCCGTGATCGTGTCGTCTACTACCAATCGCGTCAGCTGAAGCCAGCTGAGCGCAACTATCCGGTGCACGACAAGGAACTCCTTGCCATGAAGTATGCACTCGCAACGTTCCAAGTGTATCTACTTGGGAGTAGACCATTTGTGGTCTACACCGACCATGGTTCACTGCGTACCGCAGTGAAGTCACCACACATTTCACAAAGAATGGCGAGATGGCTCTCATTCTTTGCGGAGTATAACTTCCGGGTCGAATACAAACCCGGAAGATTGAACATGGTGGCCGACGCATTATCACGTCGGCCGGACTATGCAGAAGCTGTTGATGTCAATGCCATTGACGCCATGCGATCGAGCAAACCCACATCATCTCTGTTGGATGATGTGAAGGCCGCGTACGCGCACGACGCGGACGCGAAACTCTTGCTGGCCTATGGCACAGCGCCTTCTGACAAGTCCCGTCAGAAGCTGCCCAAGCACCTTCGAGCGCGTGCACACCGCTTTCGTGTGCACGACGGACTACTGCTTTACAATGCAGTCGACGACAACGCGGATCGCGTTGTCGTGCCGAATGACCACGACCTGCGACTCAGGATCATGTACGACTAGGATGATGCCCCGACTGCGGGACATCTCGGACGTGAGAAGACATACGTCCTTCTCACGCGCGACTTCTACTGGCACCACCAGTATAAGTGGGTGCGGAAGTACATCCGTGCTTGCGAGGTATGCCAACGTGTAAAGCCTGCGCCATTCGCGCAGGCTCCGTTACAATCACTACCGACTCCGTCGGAGTGTTGGAAGTCCATGTCTTTGGACTTCATCTTTGGTCTTCCCCCGGACAGCGGAGGGAATACTGGTGTTGTGGTCTTCATCGACCGCTTCAGCAAGATGGTACATCTTGCTGCGGTGCCGCCAGAAGTGACCGCGAAGCAGACGGTCCGTCTGTTCGTCGACATGGTGTTCAAACACCATGGCATGCCGACCGACATCGTGTCGGACAGAGACCCGAGCTTCACAGCGCACCTGTGGCAAGAAGTGTTTACACTTCTTGGGAGGCAGCTTTCAATGTTGACTCCGAATCATCCGCAGACGGACGGTCAAACCGAGCGCGTGAATCGCGTGCTCGTCGACATTCTGAAGAGCTACGCTCACTCGTTCCAATACTGGAGCGACTGTTTGTCGATGGCGGAGTTCGCCATCAAAAACTCGGTGCATGCTTCGACCAGACATACACCGTTCTATGTGAATGCCATGCGGCATCCACAACTGCCGAATTTACTTGGAGTGATGGCTCCCACCTTAAGTGGGGGAGGATCTACGACTGCAATACAGCAGCCGCAGAAAACTGCTGAAACTTGCACGGTGTCAGCTGCAGTAACGAAAAATAAAACGCAAAGATCGGGGCAGGGCGCAGACCTCACCAAAAAGAAGAATCATGAGCTGCGCAGGGCGAAGACTCCTCAAGCACTAAGGACAAGACGAACGGGTCTATGCAGGGCACAGACTCTACAAACAACAAAGATCATGGGTCTGTGCAGAGCGCAGACACCATCAAGCACTACGCAGAGACCGGGCCTCTAGCGGAGAGCGAGCTGAATGACTTCAGCTCGGATGCAATCAACTTCGTTAACAAAAGACAAGCCGTAATTCGGTTTGTCCAAGACGCAATAGCAGCTTCTGTTGACCAACAGAAGCTGAACGCAGACAATGTGGGCAGAGGCAACACAAATGAATTCAAAGTTAGTTCATTGGTTTTGTTAGCTACGCGAAACCTGCCTAAACATGCAGTTTCGGATTTCAGGGCAAGCAAGCTTGGTCTGCGCTTCATCGGGCCGTTCACTGTGTTGGCACGGCACGGCAACGCTTACACGCTAGACATACCGTCTAGCATGCGCCTCCATCCGACCTTTTACGTCGGGCGGCTGACCCGAAGCCTCGGCAGGAGCCGCGGCAGAAGCGGAGGACTTGGCCTCGGCGACGAGCAACCTCTCCCCCAGCGCGCGGACGCGCTGGAGCAACCCCTTCATCCGGGTCCCGAACCCGACCTGGATATTCGAGGCGGTATGCGACACCACCGCGACCTGAGCCTTCTGGTTCGCCAGCTCCTGCTTCAGGGCGGCGAACTCAGCGCCTTGCAGACACTCCACGGCGGTGGAGAGGCGTGAACCGATCAACCTGGGGCTGATCATACCCGGGGCGCGTTCCCATCCCCGCCACCGCCGATCCGTGACGGCAGTGGCTCAACCCGCTCGATTGTTGAGCGGATCGTTGACCATAGTATCCCGAAAACGAACCCTCAAGGGGCTCGTTTTCGTATTCGCTGGAGAGGATTTCCTCCCCATCAAGATACATGGGAGCCGCGGAACGTCTTGCGGGAGGACGTTCTGGAAATGGTGAGGGCGTACGAAGAGAAGTACGCGCTGGCGCAGCGGAAGTAGTGCGAGCGCTGCGGTCATCGCTAGCGCCCGAACCCTCACGTGCTAAGAACTTAGCACGGAGCTCTGTGAGACTCTCGGGCACACGGAACGACGTGTACCCGTTCAGGTCGCGGTCGCTCAAGGGAACCGCGCCTTGGAAGCACTTCGCGCACTGAAAGCCCTCGGGCACAGCGCACGGCCCATTAGCCTCCTCCGCAGCAACGTGAAGTTGCTCCAACTTTCCACGCTTCGCGTACGTCTCGAAGCGATCGCGCTTGCTTAATACGATCACGGTAAGCATTCGGCTTCTCGTTGAAGTTTTCAACAAAAGCATTCCAACTTTGACAAAGCGCCTGCCACTCGGGCACTTTGCTGCGAGAAGATGCCTTCTTGCTTCGAAACCATCGGAGCTCATGGAAGAGTCCGATGTAACAATCGCGCCTTTGATGCGTTTCCGCATCAAAGTGCAGCTCGGCAGCCACGGCGTCATCTTTAATGGCGCTGCATACCTATAACGGCACCTCATTCAGAGGTACCGAGTTCCCATAGCGGTCCGAGATCTCGGATGCGGACGGCATCTACGGATCGCGCGCTGCGGGCGCAACGCGCGGAGAACTGAGAGCCCCAGCGGAAGGGAGTGGGGTATCACTCTCAGTTCGCGAACGCTTCGAACTCGAAGCGTCCGATTCGTCCCCTTCACGCGGGCGAATGTTCTTAGCGTGGGGGTCGAGCGACTCGCTCGACACTGAGTCTTTTACGCTATGAGGGCGAGTTCTTCTCGTCCTCCATGTCTTCATCGTCGTCGCCATATATCGCCTTCTGGCGCTCGAAGTAGTCATCGATGGAGAGATGACTCTCCACCGCCTTCGGATTCTTCTTCTCTTGAGGCGCGCTCATCGTTGAATGAGCGGCGCGGGTTTCTTCTCCAACCGCGGAGAATTGACGAATGGTCAATTCAGAAGATTGACGTGCGGAGACCTCGCGCGTCTAACCTGAAGGGGGGGATGGTGTAACGGGGTTACACGCGCAAGTGGCTACAAGCCACTTGTGATTTTAACAGATAAAATACCTGTTAAAAGTTTTAGATACTTCCTCACCTTAGGGTAAGTCACTCCAATGGATACATTGAAGTGGGCCACCACAATGAGTGGTCCACACCTACCCAAAGATCCTATTGGTATAAAGCAGCATATTTCTACCAATGAGAGACGTGCATATTGGCGGGGTTCTTACAGCCAGCCGCTGTCAACCCCTTTCATAGATGATAAACAGTTTTAGCAGATTTAGGCGGAAGATCAATGTACAAACAACACAGTTCTCATTTTACCTTAACTAAGCTACTTGGAGTCTTTATTTGATTTATATTATACTTGTGTACTCAAGTATAATTAACTCAAGTTATTACGAAGTACCTACGCTTCCTCATCAACGTAGCGCAACGTGTAAGCTAAAATAGTCAGCCAAGTTAGGCCCACTACACGCACAGCAACCGGCGCTCGGCTGTGACTCCAACAACAGCGGCGGCTTATCAACCTCTGGCACAAAACCAAATAGCCAAATATTTTGTTCAATCAGATCCTGTCCAATAGTCATAGGTTCACCAAGTTACAGACTACGATGGATAAATCCGGACTCACTGAATGACATCCTCCATACTATAGGGCAAGCTCCGCCCCCGACACAAAAATCCGGAGAGTAAATATTCTGCGATTGGATTGGTTGATAAACTAACCTATGGTACAGAAAACGAAGTAGAAACCGTATGGAAAAGCAAAACAAAATCCGTCTTTTTAGACAGTTACCTCAGGGTACCTAGGAATTGTGTTTTTTATGCTGCGAATTATCGCCTTTGTCTGTATGGCGCTCCACACAGCAATAGTGGCATGAATAACACGAAGGCGTTTTCTTTTGCCGTGCCTCCAGTAGCTTTAGCACTATTTCTTAGCTTCGCTTTTTAGTGGCCCCATGACACCAGCACTAAGCGGTTGGCACAACGCTGAGCTGTTCGGTGGCAACCTCACATCCGGATATGCGTCATGCTGATCTCCCACACCTCGCTGCTCGCTCCCCCCCCCCCCCCCCCCCCCCCCCCGCATGCTCCAGATGCCCCCACCACGTCCCCAAGACGGCGGCACTTGAGCTGGTCCGTGCTCTAGTCCTACACGGGAACTGGGTGGCTCATGAGCATGGCCTTCCTGGACCCGGGGAACCTCGAGGCGGACCTGCAGAGCGGCGCCTACACGCGCTACCAGCTGCTCTACTTGGTTCTAGTCAGCGCGTCCTTGGGAGGGTGCTGGCCGCCCGCCTGGGGGCCACCACCGGCCGCCACTTGGCACAGTTGTGCCGCTCCGTACCCTGTAGCCGTCACTTGCTCGACGCGCTTCACTACGCTACTGACCTCAAATTGCTGTGTCGGCAAAGGAGTTTAGCTTCACACCACTCAATATCTTTAACTTTCTGATTGGCTCTAAAATAATTCATTTAAGCATTCCATTGGATAAAAATGGGGTTAGATTTTGTATGGGGATCGAATGGGGATCTGTCTCACCCGGATTTTAGTGTCGCCCGGATTTATCCGTCGTTGTCTGTACGATTTCTCAAGTCACTTCAAATCTTGTTTTGCCTTTTTCTACCCAAACTCAACGGCTGTTGAAGTTATGCAGTACCAGTAAATTTAAAACCATCAGTGAGTGTGAGAGCACCGGCATCCGGACTGAACATCGGCTTTAAAACGGTGTACGATCTCTACGTAGTGCAGCATAGCTCTTCAGCAGCCATGTGTCCTCATGGTAGTGTCGCCGGCGTAGGCTATTTGGTGGCGCGGACAATTGCCCCCAACCACGAAAAGCTTTCGAATCACTGGAAGACAGTCGACAAAGGTGTCATTTCACGCGGGTGCTTTGGGTCGGTGCTGCCTCGTGACCGCTTCATGGAGGTCTCACGAAATCTCCACTTCAATCATAACAGCGATCCTCGCGCACAAACGGATCGCGCCTGGAAGATTCGCAAAGTGGTTGAACTGCTACAAAGAACTTATGCGCGCGGGTATATCGCGCCGTCCCACCTCGTATTTGATGAGGCGGTGCTACCAAGCCGCTCAAGTTTCAACAAAATGCGTGTCTACATGAAAGACAAGCCGCACAAGTGGGGAACGAAGTTTTTCATGCTCTGCAGTGCTATCAAAGCGTACTGCATTCGGTAAGTTTTATTTTGTCACTTCGACGTGTTTAGCTGTATTATGCAGTTTAATATGACTACTAATGATTTACTTATGCTGAATACCAACCGGTTTTAGGTCTATTGAAAATAAAAAAAAACAGCACGCAAGTGATGCTCACCAGCCCGATATGAAGTCAGGTCCCGCCGCGTGGTTAGAAACTTATTGGAAGTGTTTGGTCGAGATTCCCGGAAACATGGAATGCGGCTCGTGGTGGTCGACCGCTTCTACACTTCAGTGGTTTTAGCCATCCAGCTACAGCTAATGGGTTTCTATTGTGCTGGGACAATTATGACAAATCGACTTGGTTATTGCAATCAAGTCATTGAGAAGAAGAAGAGCCGGCCCAAATGCATTGCCCTAGGATCCTTCAAAATCGTTAAATCTCGCTTAGTGCCGAATATGACAGCAATAAGTTGGTGGGATTCACGTCCCGTACACATTCTGTGTACTGGACGCCTACCAAACATAGGGAAATCACCCAACATAGATGCAGCACATATGACAGCACATAACGAGACATAAACCTCGTGAGACGTAAAAATCGTCTTGATAAACAGCCCTACCCCTATGTTTATTTTGTGTAGCCATCTTAAAAGTTATTGCTGAAATTTGTATAGAATATGTAAACCATCACTCTGCAGATGTCGTTGCCATATATCATGGACATAACTCATTTCGTGCGCACCAGCTCAACTTCTCACTTTCGAAAAATCGCGGCCAAGTGACAAGTGCTCGGAAGTGCTGCGTGCAGCAACAAAGAAGGCGTACGTAATACCTTGACTAGCGAGCAAGTCGAGTCTATTCTAACTTCTCTAACGTGCACAGCAACCATGGTTCATCTCGTCCACTCCGCCGTGCACTGGAGCTCGAGCTGTATCGTGGACACGTCGAGCGGCGACGAGAACGTGTCGCCCAACTTGCAACGAGGCGGCGTCCAAGCGCCGGCTAAGAGCGCCAAGTCTTCTTCGCCCGCCAGCTCCACGGGGACCACGACGCCGCCGTGGATGTCGCCGCAGCACGATCTTCGCGTGCCGAGGGAGATGTCGAACCCTCCGCCGACGAAGCCTTCGAAGGCTGGTGCGGCAGCGCCCACGCTGACCACGACGGATCCTCTCCCGCCTGAAACCCCGTCGACCACTTGGAACCCACGCAGTCCGACTACGTTGTCTCCCGTCCTGCTCGAAGACCCGCCTGCTTCACGCCCACGATCTCCGTCGCCGGTCCTGCCTGAAGCAGCGGCTGCTCGACGCTCACGAACTCCGTCTCCACCATCTCGGCGGCGCTTCGCAAGCGCCAGAGTTCGCGGAGGGAGCGTCGAGCGGTCGTCGCTCCATATCAACGTCGTCCTGGTTAGCACGAAGAGGCCACGTTGCCGACGGTGTCCCCCAATGCTGTCATGCGTGCAACCCGTGGGTCTCGTGTTCGTGTCAGGCTACGTGCTGCCCAACCTCATGCTCTTCACCGCCAGCAGCAAGGTCGCTTCGTTCCTGCGCGGTGGCCATTTCCGGTGGCGCACCTTCGCGAGCAGTTTAACCCAACAGGGGTAATCTTTCTTGCGGTTCCTCATTTTGGTTGGTGCGACTGTGTGGACTCGCGCCGAGTTCGGCGCTGCCGCAACTCGCTGATGCAGCTATACTGCAACATTAATTGCTGCCCGTACGGCGGCAACTGTGGCAACGGCCTGGTCGAGTCGTCGAAGGTCGCGTTGGCGAGGAACGCGGCGACCCGCGAATTGGCCGTGGTGGCGCAGGAGTTCATTGATGCGGGTGAAGTACTGGGTGAGTACTTGGGCGAGATCGAACACGTGAGCGTCTCTCACGCGACTCGGCCGCGCAACGAGGGCTACCGCCTGATCATGACGCAGCGCCCCGAGAAGCCCAGCCACCCAGTCCGCGTTGCCATCAACGCTCGGCAGATGGGTGGCTTGATGCGTTTCGTCAACCACTCGTGCGCGCCGGTGGCGAATGGACGCCGGACGGCTGTCGTGATTGCCACGACGCACGCCATGTATGAGGGCGACGAGATCACCGTCGACTACGGGCCCAACCTTTGGTTCGTGTGTCGCTGCGGTCACCCCAATTGCCGCCATCGCGACATCCAAGATCAACAGGACCCGTAGGCGTGACGCGCACGTCGAGGACAGGTTGCAGCCGTGAGAAAGACAGTGAGAGCTTTGCTGCATTGGTAAGCATGGAATTTGTATGCTGTATTCACGTTAATATGATCCTGCTGTTGAAGCTAACTGCGTTGAAGTTGCCTCGAGTGTTAGTGCTTTGCCAGCTATGTTGACGTGTCAGCGGAGATTGCCGCTACGTTGGCGCCAAAATCAACAAGCCTCTGCAAACTCTATTCGAATCTACTGCAAGCTCACTCGGTTTGCGCGCGAACTCGGCCTGCAGGTTAGACCTTACGACCATCAGTTCCGAGGCGAAAACTTCAAGGTAGCTGAGTTGTGCTGGCCTCGTTCAAACCTCGCCCGACCGAGCGGATGCCAAGCTCTACTAACTTTCATTCTTGCTTTTACCAAGCTGTCACAGGTCACCTCCTCCGCACCACCAAGACAGCTCTCCTCCTTCATCATTCCTGGTACGCTGTCTCGCTGGCTAGTGCTACCGTCACCGATCACTGCAACTTACGTATTATGCTTTTCGTTCAGATGGCGAAGCTGACCGGAAGTACTAACTACAAGCTGTCTGAAGTGCGCCGCCTCCTGACGCTCGTCGAGCAATACCTGCCCCTCGGTAAGTACGAATGGGAGCGACTGGCAATCGCTTACAACTCCAGCCGAGGGCGTGGCGTCGCAGAGCGCGACCATGAGCGCCTCCGCCGAAAGTTCAAGATGCTCTACGGAGCACGCAAACCCACCGGTGTGGCCAACATGCCGCCGCACGTGAAGAAAGCGAAGCTGCTAAAGCAGTCCATCGACGCCAAGGCCAGTGTGGTCGACATGGACGACGGCGCCGACGCCGACAATGAAGTCGAGGAGGAGGAGGAGTATCAAGCCGATTTGTGCTTCGACTTCGAGAGCGACGAGGGGCTCGGTGACAACCCGCGCGTGGGTAATGACCCGGACACGAGCGAGAGAGTCTCCACCAGCGACTCCGTGCATTCTGGTGAGACGCAGACATCGGTCGGGGACAACACCAACATGGCCAGCGGCGTCTTCTCGGACTTGCTGCACTCGTCCGATGTGTGCGAGGGGTTGGAGGCTTTCGCTACGCCGCGACCGTCTCCGCTGGCTGTGCAGTTGACGCAGAGAAAGTTGCGATCTTCTACAACAAGAAAACGGGTCAAGGCCCGAGTGGGGCGGGACCGGCGGTCTTTGCTGCGTTCACAGCAACCGCCGACGCTGCTAGTGCGGCGAGTGGCTCCCAGCCAGCCTCGTCTGGACGTCCGCAAGACAAGAAACCACCGAGGGAGAAGCGCTACGCGACTTCCTCCAACAGGCTTGGAGGCATCAACTTGGCTGAGTTCCGCGATACCGTGGGACGCAAGCGTGCTGCGGACGAAGACGAAGAGCTGGCTGAGGCTAGCTATGCTAAAACAAAGCGCGTGAAGGCTATGAGGGCGACCGCAGAGCTCAAGAAGCGCTTGTCTGACCTGGATAGCAGCTCCAGCAACATGGCGGGCACCATGTTCGAAATGCTGCTCGTGTTGCGCGAGGAAAACGAGCGCAAGGCGGAACTTCGCCGCGCTGACGAAGATCAGCGTCGTCATGACGAGCTAGCGGCACGCGAGGCACGCTATCTAGCGGACAAGGCGGAGGCAGAAGAGCGATGCCGTCACGAGAAACAGGAGGCGGAGGAGCGCGCCCGTCATGACAAGGAAGACGCTCGTGCACGCTGTTGCTCATCTTGAGAGCTCTAACAGTCCATTTACATAGCTTCGAGTGCGAACCCTGTTCTGTATTGGTTAGTAGCTGTGCCGATGCATCCAGCGGTAGTGCTGCTGTACGAAAACTAAGGAAATCAACTACGAAACTTTGAATTCAACCATCTTTACACCAACGCAATCATAGAGCTTCAAACACGCCTTGCTTCGGCAACTCCATCACGCCCGCGAACGTGGTCTTGATCTCGGAGATGCCGGCCGTGCGAACTCTGTAGTTCGCCATCCTGAATAGGTTGTTGAGGCGCATGCCTCGTAGGACCGGATCGTATGGCAGCGGCAGATTCAGGCGGCAGTAAACTTTCTGGACACTGCCCATTCCCCACTCGGCAGCCTGTCGAATGGAGGTGATCGCATTGTACAGTGTGCGTGCGGCACTGCGAAGACAAGGCTCAATTCGTTCGATGTTTCCGTCCTTCCGGGGGGTCAGGATCCTCCCCGTCATGGCCGTAGAACAAAGAAATGCAGAGTCAGACACCACATTCATGACCTCATCGGGGCACAACTGGGGGTCCGTCAGCTTGTTGCGGAACTCCAAGGACGTGTCCGAGTCGTTCCACGACCCCGGACAGTTGTGCTTCGACCAAATGATGCAGCCGTCGGCCGCAAAACAAATCGTGCCGGTCACGAAGACTGGGTGCAGCCAGCCATTGTACATGGCGTTTGAAGGTCGGCGTTAGAGGGCTGCGGGAACTGTACAGTACAGTACCCACGTCACATCCGTCTAAAGTTAGTAGAATTAGACTAAAAGCAGCTAATATCATTCACATATACAGTACACGCACGCGTAAGTTTTTACCGTCGATAAATCCGAACGTGTGGGTCGGCAAAGGCTCGCGTTTGTTAACCATGCGTGCAAGCTCCACCTGACGCGAGGGCGAGGGCCAGGAGATGCGTGCAGGTGCGTAACCAGTCAGCGCTAGCGACAGCGCTTCTTCGGCCTTGCGCAGCGTTCGTGATAGAGTGTTTGGCGGCACCCCGAACGTGATGCACAGCGAGCTCTGTTCCATAGAGCCCACGTAGAAACTTAGTACGAGCCCCAGCACTTGGTGTAGGTAGCGCAGCTTTGGGGGCCGGCCTCGTGACGACGGGGGCGGGAGGTCGTAGAAGCTAGCGAACCTACCCAGCAACCGATGAAATGCACCACTATATATATGTACATGGAGGAGGTGTTAGCGTAGGAATAGAGTCATAGATGCTAGTTGCAGTTTACCTGGTTAGACTCGTTGCATTCAGAAAATTCAGGTCGGAACCGTGCTTGTAGAGAATCATCCATGCGGACTCGCACGGTGCACCGCGGCACCGAGTAGTCAGGTAGTGGCGCGCGCGCATGGCGATGCGCCATTCCTCCTCCAGCATCAGCTGGTGGACGTCGCGTCGAGCGTCGCACACGCGCTCGTTGTGCATCTTAAACGCCTCACACAGGAGCAGGAGCATGCCGTCATCTTCCTCGAACATCGCGCTCGCAGGAAGCTCGCAGGAGGGATCTCGAAGGGAAATGGGCCAAACTTCAAGCAGAACCGGATAGATTTGGCTGTACTAGTGTCCCGTTCAAACTGTCCTATGTAGTGCAAACTGAATCGATATGTTTCTAATATGAGACCGTTTGAATCGACCAGAGATTGGTCGTTAAGATATTTGTGGTGGACAGAATTTGGGC
The DNA here is from genome assembly GCF_018691715.1 of Phytophthora cinnamomi. NCBI lineage: Eukaryota > Oomycota > Peronosporomycetes > Peronosporales > Peronosporaceae > Phytophthora > Phytophthora cinnamomi. The sequence goes on from NW_027150989.1 coordinate 158,202, forward strand.
TATGTTGACATACTTGGTGATATGTCCTGTCATATCTGCTGCATCTATGTTGGGTGATTTCCCTATTTTTGGTAGGCGTCCACTGGTGGAAGTGTCGAGATTGATCGTGTTGTGCGGCAAGAAGGGCAAAACCACGTCGAGGTGCCGTGCCCCAGGGTGGTCAAGGACAACCACGCCTTCATGGGAGGCGTGGACGTCCGTGGCCACCTACGACTACAGCGATACTCTCTTCAGCGTGCGCTAAGGTTTCGCAAGTACTACAAGTCGTTAGTGCTCGGATTGATAGATGTGGCTATCGTGAATGGATACATTGTTCATAAGGGGTTTCACAGGAACAAGGAGTCTCGGCCGCTCACCCACGTGAAGTACATGAAGCTGTTGCACCTGCAGCTGTGCCACCTGAGCCGTTTCACCAGCTGTCGGTGACGGACGCTCATCGATTTCGAACCTCACGAGCTGCAGGCATTGGACATGTACGAAGGAAATACTTTCGGAACGCGGCGTTCACCCACCCAAACGGCCTATGAACCAATTTCGACCATCGCCCAGGCGTCGACGCATACAGCACGTCAAAGCGATGAGTGTCGAAATGAAGGCTCACAAGCAAAACGTCGACAACGAACCTGCAAAGTCTGTTCCATCCTCCGCTCTGGCGCGCAACGCGCTTCTACCACTATATACTTCTGCAGCGACTGCAACAGCACAGGACCAATTTACATCTGCATGCGAGCGCGTCGCAAAGCTCGAGATGTAGCAAAAACGTGGTGGGATATATGGCATAAGGAGTTGATGAATGGAAATTGGTCCTTGTCGACAATGGTAAAGTGATTCGGATTCATGTCAAGGGTGACGAAGCCTTGGAAGGTGCGCAATTCACACCTGGAATGCCAGCAACGCCGGTAGCGGACAAGAGACGTCGGACGAGTCAGTAGGGATTAAGCTGCATATCATCGTGTCGTTAATCTGAATGCATCAGGATAAATATATTTACATCTCATATTGTTTGACGAAGCGTATGCGTATGTATGAAACGCCTTTGACGCTCTGCCTGTCTACTCTCGTGCTCATCTGGAAATGCATCCTGGCAACCTTGTCTACGCACATCCCAAGGAACATCATGAAAGACCGTTTTGCAACCGTTTCACGCTGAATACTTGCTGCTGAAACGGCTGGCTATCTACTTGACTTAGATTTTGTATCGTGCAAAAATCCAGTTGCTGAGCATCAAGTGATTGCGTTAGATTGTAGCGGTGACACCCCACCTGTGTGTATGCATGCTTATATGGGAAGTTTCATTTTCCGATATTTAGAGAAGCAGTGTTGCAACCAAGCTGAGTGCGCTCAGGTTCTGCTGGAGAGCCGCTTCGTCATGTTCCTCATAATGCTGCATACAACAGCCTTATGAGGGAGAATTGGTAATCGGAATGCAGTTTAAGGCTGTTTTAGCACTGCTCACATACAATAATCACATCTCATGATGGTTCCCCGGACCCTCTCCTAGCCCATTACATACAAACACCAAGTATAGTTAAACTGCATATGCAATATAGAATGACTTTTTTTAGTACCTTGCACAGGAAATTGTATTCAACTCTGTTCTCTGGATTTTAATCCAGAGTTTTTGGGGCGATCCCCAAAACCCTCCCAATTTTGAATGATAGCACCACAATAGATTTATATCTGCATTATACCGTTGCAATCATTTCACACCAAAACTGAATGTTGTTTCAAACTCAATACACATCCAACACAATGATGGTCACGAAACACACTCACACGAACAACAACCATAAATGCCTACAATATTGCATACTACAATATTACATATTACTTAGTTCAAGCTCACAGTCCTGTCGTATTGAAGTTAGTTTGGTGCAACGTTAGCACGCGGAGCTAACGGGCGTATGCTTTCTCTCCCATCTAACGGGAACTAGATCGATTTCGCCTTTGAGGCAAGAAGCACACAGGACAAGACCTACTCTCACCGCTGTGGCTGATGCTTCAACGCATTCGAGAGCTTCGCGCGCAGGAGGTCCAAACACTAGACTGTATCGAATAGACTCCGGCCGGAACCAAAACGCCAGGTACACGAGCGCTAGCATCGTGGGGATCTCGATGAACGCGCCCACAACACTCATCTGCGCTGGGTCCGACTTGAGTCCGAACGACGCAATGACCACCGCCAGCGCCAGTTCGAAGTTGTTGCTGGCAGCCGTGAACGACAGCGTCACGGCTTGCTCGCACGTGGCCCCGAGCCACCAGCCCATCAAGAAGGAGACCACGAACATGAACATGAAGTATATGAGCAGCGGCACGGCGGCGTAGATAACCCAGGCTGGACGAGATGCGCGTGCTCTGCGAGGCGAACAGCACGGTGATCGTGAAGAACAGCGCCTTGAGCGTGAGCACGCCGATGCGCGGCGTGAACTTGTCGAAGTACCAGGTGGCACCCTTGGCCTTGGTGACCGCGTACCATGTGAGCAACGTTGTCACGAACGACGCGCTCACGTAGATGCCGCCGTTCTTGGCGACCTCGCACATGGTGACGTGGATCTCGGCGCTCGAATCGATGCCCAGGTGGCTCGGGAGGTCGTTGATGAAGAGGCCCGCGGAGGGCGAGTAGAGTCCAATGGTGAGTACAGAGTTATGGCCACAATAGCAGCGCAGTACTCAGCGTCTCCGCCCGCGAGGCTGTTCCAGACCACGGCCATGGCAATGCAGCGCGCGCAGCCCACGAGGCTGAGCCCAGTCATGTAGCCAATGTCGCCGCTGAAGAAGGCCGACGAGAGGAAGAACACGACGAAGGGCCCGAGCACCCAGTTCTGCACCATCGTGAGTAGCACCAGGTTCCATTGCACCTTAGTGAGAGACGGGTACATCATGACGAGCAGCCCCACAGCCACGAGCACGTTGGTGCTGCCCACAGCGAACTATCCACAGGTATGTCGAGAAATTATCATACTATTTGCAGCTTGAGACCTCAGGGCGAAGCGGAGGTCTACAATTGCTTTAATCATCACATAAATTTTAAATATAAAAGTTGAAAAACTGACTTGGAAATCCAGAGCTTCCCCGTGCAAAGCACGGCTTTGTTATTAATACTTAATGTTGCCAGACGAAGCACGTACACTGTGTTTGTACTTCATGACCACTCGTTGTTGAACGCAATTGTTAGTTGACGTGTCGTCCCGTAAGTTGTCCCGTAAGTTGTCCCGTAAGCCGTCCCGTAAGCCGTCCCGTAAGTAACCAATAGGGTCCCACTTATGGAGGTGTGACTGTATCTCACGTAAGTTCCGCTATAACCATTTAGATACAAATTCACCGGTTTGGTACCAGTATTGTAACACTCCTGATCGCCACCTGCTCGCCGCTACAAGCGACGAACGTCCTTCACGGCAAGCGAAAAGCTTGTCGTAGCCTCCGCGAGTAGCTTCGAGCTCACTCGGGCACCGAGAAGTTCGAGCTGCGAGCACCGGATCGAGTCACCCTTGCTTGATGGATTCGCTCTGCTTCGACATGGGTATTATGCTGTACAGTAGCCGTCAATCATGTTTGGACAGGCGCATGTTCGTTAATCCTCTGTCACGGTTACTTTATCTACAACGTAAAGTGGAAAAAATTATGATAAGTCACATTTGTATAGTATAGTATAGTATAGTATAGTATAGTATAGTATAGTCAGAGTTGCTACAACATAACTTTTAGCATGTGTTGCTGCTCCAGCCTGGGCCCCAGACTAGCTCCAGACTAACAGAGCGGGTCAGGACATGGTGTGCACTAGGGTATACGTCCCGGTTATCAATAGTAGTCTTGTCAGAATAGAGCATGAGCTAGCTTGAAAAGCAAGCGGAAACCAACAGCTTCACAGCTACCCAAAACAATACAAGTATTCTTCTCCGAAGTACACCGCTGAATAGCTGTGCTGATGTTCGAGGACGACATGTAGTATATGTTATATACAATACATAATAATTATATAATAATATGTTATATTCCATTAATACATGGAACATCTATTAATTGTATAACATTAAAATTGCTGGGGGTGTCGGATGCTGCGCTTGAGCAAGACCGACTTCGCTACGGAGCTTAACTGAAGTGGAACTTACTGGTACCAAGTTCCCATCCTAAGGATGATCCTTCTCGTACCTTACCAACTGGCAACGTGTTGCGGGTGTATCTATAGTACAACCGACTCTCTTCTGCTCGTGGCCAGCGCAGCAAACGGAGACCACTTCAGTTTCAATCCTCCTGCGAACCGCGCACCATGAATCTGCATTCGCTGCTTTTCATCACCATCACCGCCGCTACGCTCAGCGTTGTCATAGCCGGCCCTATCGGCCACGATAAAGTGCAGCCGTTTGCTCAGCCTGAACCCACCACCATATCCGAGAAGGCCGCCGTCAAGTTCAAACCGCCTCTCGTCATCTACCAAGGGTGCCACCCATACCCTGCTGTCAATGCTGCAGGGGAGACGAATGGGGGTCTGAAGGGAACCGGAAAATCGGACGGAGACTGCAAGGGGTCAGGTCTAGGCTCGCAAGTGTACGGTCGATCTGTTTGGTTCAAGGAGCGCTGGGCCATCATGTATGCCTGGTACTTCCCCAAGGACATCTACCCCATCGGCCTCATCAAGAAGGGTCACCGACACCAGTGGGTAAGCGCCGTTGTGTGGCTTGACAACCCTGCTCTCGAGACGCCGAAGATTCTCGCCGTGTCGACTTCAGGCCCCAAAGTGGGATATCGTATTGTGAAGGACCCACCCTTCACTAACTACATCAACAACAGCAGTGTCGTGCTCGTATACGGATTGGACGCCCTCGGCGGCGGTAGCTCGGTAACTATGACTACAACGACGGGCAAAGGCGAGCTTCAGGGTCTCATTATGTGGGAACAAATGACTGACGGGGCCCGCAACGCTTTGAGCGAAACAAATTTCGGGGAAGAGGCCAAGGTCCCTTTCATCGACGCGAACTTCAACGCAAACCTCGAGGCGGCTCAACCGTCCCTTTAACTTTCGCCACAACAAAAGGGAGCATAGCTACAGGTGTTTCTACGTAGCTAGCCCAACATCGAGCGACACCGAAAGTGACCGCAAGAGCGAAACGTCAGACAAATCGTCAAAGTATCGCACCAATACATGCAGTCTCGTTACCTTACAGAATACTTCACTGTAACGCGATGCAAGTCACGGATAGAGTGTTGTGGAAAACTTCTGCGATCAAACCAGCTCCTTGGACCCTGTAATCATTTCTTTGATTTTGCTTTGGTGAGTGTTCATGCTTTAATTTGGGAGACTTTCAACGAGGCTGGATAGGTAGCTTCATGACTGAAGATATCGTTTACCTTGATACGCCCCTCAGCAATATGAGTAGGTCCGACTTTAAGCAATGACATAATGCTATCATCCAGATTATCAAGTGATGGAGCCAATGTACGTACAAACTGAGCGAGTATTGCTATGGACACCAAGAAAGTGCTCAACGAGCACCACATACTGCCGGACGTGACGCCCCAAAGTGGGAGACAGATGCGATGCTGATTCATTCGATGTGGGATACTAGATGGCACGTAACTGGGATGAGGATCCTTCGGGTCCCGAGGTGTCACCGGTGTGACATGCTCCCTTCAACGTCATTCGTGATAAACGCAATCGACTTTATTGCAATTGGTCTTTACACTCTTAATCCTGCATTAGCGGATTGTGTCATTTTATGAGAAATTGTCTTTGTCTCCACTCCTTAGCAGATTTAAGTGACACAAAAGCACGACAAGTCCTCGAGTCGTTGTGGTATTTCCACGAAAAACTGATTTGTATGCACCAAGACATCAGCTAGGAACTAGTCAAGTACATGGGGGATTAAGCCATCTCGGAATAGCCTACGCCGGCGACACTACCACGAGGAAACATGGCTGCTGAAGAGCGTTCTATGGCTATGCTGTACTACGTAGAGATCGTACACCGCTTTAAAGCCGATGTTCAGTCCGGATGCCAGTGCTCTCACACTCACTGATAGTTTTAAATTTGCTGGTACTGCATAACTTCAAACCGTCGAGTCAGCGTAGAGAAAGGCAAAACAAGGTTTGTTCATTCCTGAATTATCAAGTTATGAACTAAAAAGTTGACGATACCAAAGTTTCTCAGCGGTATCTGTAGTGAATTATATTAATCTCTGTTAATAATACTTAATGTCGCAAGACGAAGCACGTACACTGTGTTTGTACTTCATGACCACTCGTTGTTGAACGCAATTGTTAGTTGACGTGTCGTCCCGTAAGTTGTCCCGTAAGTTGTCCCGTAAGCCGTCCCGTAAGCCGTCCCGTAAGTAACCAATAGGGTCCCACTTATGGAGGTGTGACTGTATCTCACGTAAGTTCCGCTATAACCATTTAGATACAAATTCACCGGTTTGGTACCAGTATTGTAACACTCCTGATCGCCACCTGCTCGCCGCTACAAGCGACGAACGTCCTTCACGGCAAGCGAAAAGCTTGTCGTAGCCTCCGCGAGTAGCTTCGAGCTCACTCGGGCACCGAGAAGTTCGAGCTGCGAGCACCGGATCGAGTCACCCTTGCTTGATGGATTCGCTCTGCTTCGACATGGGTATTATGCTGTACAGTGGCCGTCAGTCATGTTTGGACAGGTGCATGTTCGTTAATCCTCTGTCACGGTTACTTTATCTACAACGTAAAGTGACTAAAATGATGATAAGTCACATTTGTATAGTAGGTAGAATTTTATTCGGTTCGTATGCGGTTCGGGTCGGGCTTCTGGGTCTGGGGTGCAAATTACCAGTAAATTCGGATCGGCAACCCGATCCGTATATTAGAGTCAGATTTAATTACTAGCGATTGTCGCTAATTACTACCGAATGTCACTAATTACTAGCATTAGAAACGGTAATTACAGGTGAATTCAGAAGGTTTCCTGGAAAACAAACCAATAGAACCCCAAAACGCATTAAAAGCCATTCATGAAGAACTGTAGGTAGTAGCCGAGTGCCATTTTCATTTTTCGTTTTCCTCGCTCCCCACCATGGACGACTCGGCCAATCTCACTCCGTTCCGCACCACGATTCAATGGAAAGGTTTCCAGCTGACCAAGGGGTACGATTCGAGCCTAAAGAAAACGTATCGTTGTAGTTACTACCGTCGGGGCTGCAAAGCGAAGATCGACATGATGACCGACGGGCGCGTTGTTGAGGTTCGGTTTCCGCATACTTGTGGTGGTGAAATCATCAATCTCCTCTCTGACGACTCCGGCGAAGGCCAGGAAGTTCGAGATGTGACTCAGCAGATGGCCGAGGAGACCGATGCTCTTGCCGTGCAGCAAGTCAGTGTCCTGCCTTCACGAATTTGGGAGCAGGTTCGTGAGCAATTCACGACTGATTCGGTGACACGGGGATTAACGCGTGAGCAAGTCATTAGCCGGGTCTATCGCACGAGACGTCTCCATTTCGGTGGGTCAGTTCATGGACATGTTGAAGTACCCCCGCTCTCTCAAGCTCGCGATGGCAGCAATTTCTTCCAGTTCAACTTCACCTACGCCGGCGAGACGAAAGCCGAGCGTGTAATTGGTTGGGGTCACCCAGCTTTGATTCGGCTTCTGACGTACAACAACGTTCGCTGTTCGTAGATGGCACATTTTATTGTGTTCCATCTTCGTTTTACCAGTGCGTCATCATCATGGCTTACAACCGCGGATCCAGGTGCTACGTACCGTGTATGTGGGTTCTCAACACGTGCAAAATTGAGTGGAGCTATTGGCATATTCTCCATTGCGTACAAGTGGCTACTGGGATGAGCATGGAGCCTGGAACAATTACCTGTGACTTTGAGCAAGGGCTCATTAACGCAGTCGGTGACCAGTTTCCGAACAGCACTGTTATGGGTTGTCTCTTCCACTTCAAGCAAGCCGTCCGCAAAAGAATGGTGAAGCTCCACATTCCGACTGCAGAAATATCGGTGGCAATGGCTCGTGGAATGCTGGATGTAGTGACAATTCTCCCTCGAGAGCAGATGGATCCACAAGGCATCGAGTATGTTACGAACCGGATCAAGTCGGAGCTCCAGAACCGGAACTCCGACTACAGTGAAGACAAGTGGAACGAGTTCTGGCAGTATTTCCGCCGAACATGGATCGAACTCTACCCGCCCACGCTTTGGAACGTGCGTGGCATTAACCGCCAGATCATTAACAGAACCAACAACCCGTTGGAACGTTACAATCGCGAACTTAACAACGAGTTTGCAACGAGGCGCCCTAATGTGCAGACGTTTGTGAGTGTTATTGAACTCCACGCGCATCACTATGTGACACTGCTGGAGGATATCGCCCGTGGCCGTGCTCATACACCTCCGCATGGTGCGTACTACACTCCTCCAGAGTTCAGCCTGTGAGACGTGGTGAGTTTTTGGATCAGATTCATTGCATTTCCGAAGTTTTGAGTCCTGGTCACGATCTCAACTCAAAGTTTGTATACTTCATTTGTTTCGATTTAACTTGCATTTCCAGAAATTCCAGGTAGACCGCGCGAGTTTGTAGGTTTGCAGAGAACGCTCGGGCCTAACAATAAAATAATCAAGTTGAAAACCCTACTTCCATGTTTTCCAATTTAAATTTTATAGAAATGTTGCAACATTTCGTCTATAAGTAGGTAGTACGTGAACACACTAATTAAAGCTACGTTAAGTATTGTATCGTGAATCACACTAATTAAAATCTACATTAAGTATTTTAAAATGGTAAGGATTTCAACGATTTTTGGGGAAATCCAAGTTGAATCTTCTGAACTTTAGTTTAACGTCGAAGTTAGATCCCCGTTACATGAAAAATGTCACCTATCGTAAAACAATAACGTGCTGTTACAATAAAAAAAAACTTGTCTGCGTCGCTCTATCTCACACCGTTCCCATGTACCTAACCTTTATCCTGTCACCGCTGACCGCGGTTGGGATTAGAGCCGTCTTACCGTATGAGTGCACGAAACGGATATTGGCGGACGAATGAGCGACGAACCTTACGTGAAGAGCAGGCAGGACGCAGTGGGGATCGAACCCACAATCACTTGTGCCGAAGGCTGGTGACACACCCTGCCACCACCTCGTTTCAATTTGTAATGGCTACAAACAGATCCTTTTGATGTTTCTCCTATGCTACGTAGGTAACTACAAAATAGATAGCACCCCGCAGTTTAATGGTAATCGTTACTATAGATGCGACAACTCTTATCCTCCCTCCCGGTATTTTTTTAGTGTTTTGTTATGGTCGGGTTCAGGGGTCTGGGTCGTAGTTTTCAAATCAGCTGCACGTAACTTCTGTAAAACCCCAGATCCAGAAGCCCGACCCGAACCGCATACGAACCGAAAAAAATGTAACCGTATAGTATAGTATAGTATAGTATAGTATAGTATAGTATAGTAAGAGTTGCTACAACATAATTTTTAGCATGTGTTGCTGCTCCAGCCTGGGCCCCAGACTAGCTCCAGACTAACAGAGCGGGTCAGGACATGATGTGCACTTGGGTATACGTCCCGGTTATCAATAGTAGTCTTGCCAGAGTAGAGCATGAGCTAGCTTGAAAAGCAAGCGGAAACCAACAGCTTCACAGCTACCCAAAACAATACAAGTATTCTTCTCCGAAGTACACCGCTGAATAGCTGTGCTGATGTTCGAGGACGACATGTAGTATATGTTATATACAATACATAATAATTATATAATAATATGTTATATTCCATTAATACATGGAACATCTATTAATTGTATAACATTAAAATTGCTGGGGGTGTCGGATGCTGCGCTTGAGCAAGACCGACTTCGCTACGGAGCTTAACTGAAGTGGAACTTACTGGTACCAAGTTCCCATCCTAAGGATGATCCTTCTCGTACCTTACCAACTGGCAACGTGTTGCGGGTGTACCTATAGTACAACCGACTCTCTTCTGCTCGTGGCCAGCGCAGCAAACGGAGACCACTTCAGTTTCAATCCTCCTGCGAACCGCGCACCATGAATCTGCATTCGCTGCTTTTCATCACCATCACCGCCGCTACGCTCAGCGTTGTCATAGCCGGCCCTATCGGCCACGATAAAGTGCAGCCGTTTGCTCAGCCTGAACCCACCACCATATCCGAGAAGGCCGCCGTCAAGTTCAAACTGCCTCTCGTCATCTACCAAGGGTGCCACCCATACCCTGCTGTCAATGCTGCAGGGGAGACGAATGGGGGTCTGAAGGGAACCGGAAAATCGGACGGAGACTGCAAGGGGTCAGGTCTAGGCTCGCAAGTGTACGGTCGATCTGTTTGGTTCAAGGAGCGCTGGGCCATCATGTATGCCTGGTACTTCCCCAAGGACATCTACCCCATCGGCCTCATCAAGAAGGGTCACCGACACCAGTGGGTAAGCGCCGTTGTGTGGCTTGACAACCCTGCTCTCGAGACGCCGAAGATTCTCGCCGTGTCGACTTCAGGCCCCAAAGTGGGATATCGTATTGTGAAGGACCCACCCTTCACTAACTACATCAACAACAGCAGTGTCGTGCTCGTATACGGATTGGACGCCCTCGGCGGCGGTAGCTCGGTAACTATGACTACAACGACGGGCAAAGGCGAGCTTCAGGGTCTCATTATGTGAACAAATGACTGACGGGGCCCGCAACGCTTTGAGCGAAACAAATTTCGGGGAAGAGGCCAAGGTCCCTTTCATCGACGCGAACTTCAACGCAAACCTCGAGGCGGCTCAACCGTCCCTTTAACTTTCGCCACAACAAAAGGGAGCATAGCTACAGGTGTTTCCACGTAGCTAGCCCAACATCGAGCGACACCGAAAGTGACCGCAAGAGCGAAACGTCAGACAAATCGTCAAAGTATCGCACCAATACATGCAGTCTCCTTACACAGGAATACTTCACTGTAACGCGATGCAAGTCACGGATAGAGTGTTGTGGAAAACTTCTGCGATCAAACCAGCTCCTTGGACCCTGTAATCATTTCTTTGATTTTGCTTTGGTGAGTGTTCATGCTTTAATTTGGGAGACTTTCAACGAGGCTGGATAGGTAGCTTCATGACTGAAGATATCGTTTACCTTGATACGCCCCTCAGCAATATGAGTAGGTCCGACTTTAAGCAATGACATAATGCTATCATCCAGATTATCAAGTGATGGAGCCAATGTACGTACAAACTGAGCGAGTATTGCTATGGACACCAAGAAAGTGCTCAACGAGCACCACATACTGCCGGACGTGACGCCCCAAAGTGGGGAGACAGATGCGATGCTGATTCATTCGATGTGGGATACTAGATGGCACGTAACTGGGATGAGGATCCTTCGGGTCCCGAGGTGTCACCGGTGTGACATGCTCCCTTCAACGTCATTCGTGATAAACGCAATCGACTTTATTGCAATTGGTCTTTACACTCTTAATCCTGCATTAGCGGATTGTGTCATTTTATGAGAAATTGTCTTTGTCTCCACTCCTTAGCAGATTTAAGTGACACAAAAGCACGACAAGTCCTCGAGTCGTTGTGGTATTTCCACGAAAAACTGATTTGTATGCACCAAGACATCAGCTAGGAACTAGTCAAGTACATGGGGGATTAAGCCATCTCGGAATAGCCTACGCCGGCGACACTACCACGAGGAAACATGGCTGCTGAAGAGCGTTCTATGGCTATGCTGTACTACGTAGAGATCGTACACCGCTTTAAAGCCGATGTTCAGTCCGGATGCCAGTGCTCTCACACTCACTGATAGTTTTAAATTTGCTGGTACTGCATAACTTCAAACCGTCGAGTCAGCGTAGAGAAAGGCAAAACAAGGTTTGTTCATTCCTGAATTATCAAGTTATGAACTAAAAAGTTGACGATACCAAAGTTTCTCAGCGGTATCTGTAGTGAATTATATTAATCTCTGTTAATAATACTTAATGTCGCAAGACGAAGCACGTACACTCTGTTTGTACTTCATGACCACTCGTTGTTGAACGCAATTGTTAGTTGACGTGTCATCCCGTAAGTCGTCCCGTAAGTAACCAATAGGGTCGCAGTTATGGAGGTGTGACGGTATCTCACGTAAGTTCCGTTATAACCTGCTCGCCGCTACAAAGGATGCATTGAAATGTGCGAAAAGATAACGCCAAGAGGATAATAGAGCGGGTCCGACTATGGTGTGCACAATTGAGAGTGTGCGAATGACGCTTGGTAGTCGAGTGAGTAGTTGGAAGGAAATCCGAAAGTGAGCTCGATTTAGGTTAGTGTCTTTGCCAGCTAGCTGTCCCTACTGTATGCAATGTTCCCTAGTAGGTGTGGTGAGGCTTGTAGATGTGGTCCAAACGATCTCGGCTGCGGTCCAAACGAAGTTGCCAGTCGTAAGACTGATCCGCCTAGTCACAGCTGCGGCTCAAAACGGTTGACTCAACACATGCAAATCATAAGCACCCAAATTGAAGTTGTCGTCCAATCACATTCCAGTATCAGATATAGTCCAGCCAATCAGGTTGCGAGATCTTCCCATCTTCAACCACAGACCCCGGTGGCACGTGCCAGCACGCGCAGGCCGTCTGCCTCGCGGTAGGGATCCAGTCGATCAGACGGCGAAGCGCAACCTCAACACCCCACTCGATTCGATGTCTCGAGCTTGGGTCCAACGTTGCTACACATCATCAAGTAGCAAAGCGTCTTCGACGATAGACCCTTCGTCATGAAATCAGTGAGCTGGTTCTTGGTCTCAACATACTCCAGCTCGACTTCGTTGCTCACCACCTTCTCGCGAATGAAGTGGTAGCGTATGTCGATGTGCTTCGTGCGAGCTTGGTATCCAACATTCTTCGCCAGTGCCATCGCGCCTTGGTTGTCTTCGTAGATCACGGTAGCCCCCACTTGTTCAGTGCCAATGTCCTTCAAAAGACGGCGCATCCAGACACACCTTCACGCATTCGCTCAGCGCCATATACTCGGCCTCTGAAGAACTTAACTCGATAGTTTTCTGATACGTCGAACGCCACACCACAGGAGAACCGCACATCAATAACATCATCCCGCTCACGGAACGACGGTCGTCGCGGCTGCCGGCCCAGTCCGCATCTGAGTAGGTGACGAGCTCGGTTCCACGTAACCCATCGTTGGTGATTCCCATGTCCTTAGTCCTCAGTAGGTAGCGCACTACCTTGATCCCAGCGTCCCAATGTTTCTGGACAGGGTTCTCCAGAAACGACTCAACTTGGCAACTGCGATCGAAATATCAGGTCGTGTTCCACATGCCAGGTACATCAGGCTGTCCACCAGCGATCGGTAGGGGTTCGACTTCATCTTGGTCTTCTCTTCTTCCGCCTGCGGTTCGTCGGCCTTGGTCAGATGAACTCCAGGTTCCATAGGCGATGCGGACGTCATCGCGTTCTCTTGCCCAAACCTCTTGATGATCGACTCGGTGTACGCTTGTTGAGAGCTCCTCAGTGTATTGTGATCCATGTTGCAGTCGATCTCAATTCCAAGAATGAAACGTGCGCGCCCGAGGTCCTTGATTCGAAACTTCTCCGCGATTCCAGCCTTCACCGATGTAATCACCGCATTGTCCCGCGATGCGATCAGCATGTCGTCCACGTAGAGACACACAATGCAGTGGTCGTCTCCATCCCCTCTTGTGTACACACACGGGTCGGCATCAGCAGGCTTGAATCCCATCACCTTGAGGTGCGCGTCGATCGTTTCGTTCCATACTCGTGACGCCTGCTTGAGTCCGTACAAACTTTGTAGCAACATACAAACGACGTCCTCTTCACCATCTTCTTCGGCAAGTGTCAAGAGATCTCGGAGTCCCTCTGGCAAGTCCATGCAGATATCTTCTTCCAGCTTGCCGTACAGGAACGCGGTGTCGACGTCGCATTGCTCGATGTCGTATCCATCTGCGACGCACTTCGCCAGTTTGGCGCGAATCGAGTTCAGGTAAGCCACCGGGGCGTACGTCTCTTCGTAGTCCACGCCGTGACGTTGCGAGTAACCCTTGGCTACGAGAGGAGCCTTGTGACGAATGCCTTGTCCCTTCTCGTTGCGTTTCAATGCGAATACCCAACGACAGCCGATCGATCGTTGATGAGCTGGTCTCAGCACCAGCTTCCATGTCTTGTTTGCTACGAGCGACTTCAACTCGCTCGGCATAGCCCTCTTCCATTCCACTTGGTCCGCACTCGGCATAGCTTCTTCATATGACGTCGGGACCTCTTCCGTTGCAGCCATTGCTTGTCACCTTCAATTGCAAGTTGGTCCTCGTTGACCTGAGCTCTGCCTTGCATCATTTTCTGGTGCTTCGTGCCAGTAGTCGAGGGTGCCACGACTTGCTTCTTGCGAGCGCCTGCCTCTTCAGGATCCGTTGTCTCGTCAATGTGGCGAGCACGCGATCGGGTAATCATATGATGTGTCGATCCGTATGGCACGATCGTCATGTTGAAGTGGGATCGCGTCCCCAACTGCAAAATCCATTGGCACGACTTGTCCTGACTCGTCCGGTTGATACCCACCATGGCTGGGCTGTTACACCTTGACTTCATCGTCATCCAGCTCCATTTTCACCACCATGTCATCCAGACTTGTTGTTTCCACGAACTTCACGGTGCGCACGATTTGCACCTTTCCCGTCGCCACGTTGAGAACTCGGTATCCCTTGACACGATCCTCGTAGCCCATGAATCGACACTTGAAGGCCTTAGCATCCAACTTGCGGCGCTTCTCGTCGGGAATGTGCGCGTAGCCAACTGACCCAAATACTTTCATGTTCTTGAGCTGCGGCTTGGTTCCATGCACAATTTCGTAGGGCGTCTTGAAGTTCACCGAGTTGGGAAGCCGGTTGATGATCCACGCAACCGTGTTTACGGCTTCGGCCCACCACTTTTCTCGATGGCTTCGTGGTAGAGCATAGAGCACGCCATCTCCACCAAACTTCGGTTCATGCGCTCAGCCAGTCCATTCTGCTGAGGCGTGTATGGCACCGTCTTTTCATGCTTGATGCCACTGCGGTCGAGGTAGGCCTTGAACTTCTTGACCGTGTACCGCCGCCATTGTCAGAACGTAGGCGCTTGATCGTCTTGCCTGTTGCGTTCTCCATTGCTGCCTTGAAGACTTTGAACTTCGACAGCACTTCCGATTTGGCCTTCGTGAAGTAGATGGTCACGTGACGTGAGTAGTCATCAATGAAGGTTACCACATACGTGCAGCCACCGGGTGTCTTGGTCTGCATCGGACCCATCACGTCCGTGTGCACCAGATCCAGTACGCCTGCACTCTTGACGAGCTTCTCCGGGTGTCGCGGATAGTCGTCCGCTCTCATCTTGCCCATGCAGCAGCCTGCGCAGACGGTACCACTTGTGACACCATCCGAAACGCAAGGCACTCCGTCTGCCATGGTCAACAGCTGTTCGTAACGTTTGAACGGGATGTGGCCGAGACGGGCGTGCACAACGGCCCATGGCTCCTTACGAGATGCCGTCGCCGCACGACACACCTCGTCCCCCACTGCCTTCAACTTGTAGACGTTTCCAAAACGCTTGGCCTCCATGACGGTAGCATCGCCATAGCGAAAGACACATTTGTCCTTGCTGAACTGCGCGACGACGTCCTTTTCGGCCAGCTTCGCAACCGAGATGAGGCTTCCATCAACTTCAGGGATGCACAGCACATCCGACAGCGTGACAGACGTTCCGTCCATCAGCTTCATTCCGACGGTGCCCTTTGCAACTGCGTCGATCTTCGTGCCATCCGCGATCGTGATGCGGACTGGCGTCTTCAGCTCCTTCATGGACACGAACTTGTCCCGGACGCTGGTCATGTGCGAGCTGGCACCGGAGTCCACGAGCCACTCCGACTTGTCCATCGCACCCGTTGCCGTAAACGCGAAGTCGGACGCAGCCTGCCCGACTTGCCCCCGTTCGTTGTCGACCTTCTTCTTGCAGCACTCGAATTCCTTGTGGCCAGTCTTCTTGCAGTAGAAGCACTTGCCGTTGAACCGATGCTTGAAATTCTCCTTCTTCTTCGTAACAAACGCCTTCTCTTGAGCCGATGACGATTCATCCGAGGCTTCAACACCAGCGAGCGCTTGGATTGCGTACGAGAGCGTCATGTTCGGCGTGTTCTCGAACACGGTACTGATCATCCGGTACTCATCGGTCAAACTGCCGAGCAGCAGCACGAGTTGGCGGGTCTCGTCGAGAGGCTCACCAATCGTCTCCATTTGGAGCACGATTTCCTTGAATCGGTCCACGTGCGTCGTGAACCGCGTACCGGGCTCCATCTTGAAGTTATGCAGCTTCTTGGTGACGAGGAGTCGGTTCTTGAGCGTGCTCCGGTTGAACTGCTCCTGGAGCATGGTCCATGCGTCCATCGCAGTCATCGCACCACGGATGTAGAATTGGAATGTGAGGCTGACGTCGCCAGCAATCACCCCAAGTGCTTTCAGATCGTCGGTCTTCCATGCATCCGTGGTGCGGTTGCTCACTGGGTCGAACTCTGCCTTGATGATGTGGGGCAGCAGTCCCTTGCGCGAGAGCTTCATCCGCATGTTGAACTCCCAGTGGAAGTAGTTATCTTCCACGAGCTTGACGGTGTCCGCGTAGCTTGGGCTCATAACCAATTGAGAGTGTGCGAATGACGCTTGGTAGTCGAGTGAGTAGTTGGAAGGAAATCCGAAAGTGAGCTCGATTTAGGTTAGTGTCTTTGCCAGCTAGCAGTCCCTACTGTATGCAATGTTCCCTAGTAGGTGTGGTGAGGCTTGTAGATGTGGTCCAAACGATCTCGGCTGCGGTCCAAACGAAGTTGCCAGTCGTAAGACTGGTCCGCCTAGTCACAGCTGCGGCTCAAAACGGTTGACTCAACACATGCAAATCATAAGCACCCAAATTGAAGTTGTCGTCCAATCACATTCCAGTATCAGATATAGTCCAGCCAATCAGGTTGCGAGATCTTCCCATCTTCAACCACAGACCACGGTGGCACGTGCCAGCACGCGCAGGCCGTCTGCCTCGCGGTAGGGATCCAGTCGATCAGTCAGCGAAGTGCAACCTCAACACAGGACATGGTGTGCACTAGGGTATACGTCCCGGTTATCAATAGTAGTCTTGCCAGAGTAGAGCATGAGCTAGCTTGAAAAGCAAGCGGAAACCAGCAGCTTCACAGCTACCCAAAACAATACAAATATTCTTGTCCGAAGTACACCGCTGAATAGCTGTGCTGATGTTCGAGGACGACATGTAGTATATGTTATATACAATACATAATAATTATATAATAATATGTTATATTCCATTAATACATGGAACATCTATTAATTGTATAACATTAAAATTGCTGGGGGTGTCGGATGCTGCGCTTGAGCAAGACCGACTTCGCTACGGAGCTTAACTGAAGTGGAACTTACTGGTACCAAGTTCCCATCCTAAGGATGATCCTTCTCGTACCTTACCAACTGGCAACGTGTTGCGGGTGTACCTATAGTACAACCGACTCTCTTCTGCTCGTGGCCAGCGCAGCAAACGGAGACCACTTCAGTTTCAATCCTCCTGCGAACCGCGCACCATGAATCTGCATTCGCTGCTTTTCATCACCATCACCGCCGCTACGCTCAGCGTTGTCATAGCCGGCCCTATCGGCCACGATAAAGTGCAGCCGTTTGCTCAGCCTGAACCCACCACCATATCCGAGAAGGCCGCCGTCAAGTTCAAACTGCCTCTCGTCATCTACCAAGGGTGCCACCCATACCCTGCTGTCAATGCTGCAGGGGAGACGAATGGGGGTCTGAAGGGAACCGGAAAATCGGACGGAGACTGCAAGGGGTCAGGTCTAGGCTCGCAAGTGTACGGTCGATCTGTTTGGTTCAAGGAGCGCTGGGCCATCATGTATGCCTGGTACTTCCCCAAGGACATCTACCCCATCGGCTTCATCAAGAAGGGTCACCGACACCAGTGGGTAAGCGCCGTTGTGTGGCTTGACAACCCTGCTCTCGAGACGCCGAAGATTCTCGCCGTGTCGACTTCAGGCCCCAAAGTGGGATATCGTATTGTGAAGGACCCACCCTTCACTAACTACATCAACAACAGCAGTGTCGTGCTCGTATACGGATTGGACGCCCTCGGCGGCGGTAGCTCGGTAACTATGACTACAACGACGGGCAAAGGCGAGCTTCAGGGTCTCATTATGTGGGAACAAATGACTGATGGGGCCCGCAACGCTTTGAGCGAAACAAATTTCGGGGAAGAGGCCAAGGTCCCTTTCATCGACGCGAACTTCAACGCAAACCTCGAGGCGGCTCAACCGTCCCTTTAACTTTCGCCACAACAAAAGGGAGCATAGCTACAGGTGTTTCTACGTAGCTAGCCCAACATCGAGCGACACCGAAAGTGACCGCAAGAGCGAAACGTCAGACAAATCGTCAAAGTATCGCACCAATACATGCAGTCTCGTTACCTTACAGAATACTTCACTGTAACGCGATGCAAGTCACGGATAGAGTGTTGTGGAAAACTTCTGCGATCAAACCAGCTCCTTGGACCCTGTAATCATTTCTTTGATTTTGCTTTGGTGAGTGTTCATGCTTTAATTTGGGAGACTTTCAACGAGGCTGGATAGGTAGCTTCATGACTGAAGATATCGTTTACCTTGATACGCCCCTCAGCAATATGAGTAGGTCCGACTTTAAGCAATGACATAATGCTATCATCCAGATTATCAAGTGATGGAGCCAATGTACGTACAAACTGAGCGAGTATTGCTATGGACACCAAGAAAGTGCTCAACGAGCACCACATACTGCCGGACGTGACGCCCCAAAGTGGGAGACAGATGCGATGCTGATTCATTCGATGTGGGATACTAGATGGCACGTAACTGGGATGAGGATCCTTCGGGTCCCGAGGTGTCACCGGTGTGACATGCTCCCTTCAACGTCATTCGTGATAAACGCAATCGACTTTATTGCAATTGGTCTTTACACTCTTAATCCTGCATTAGCGGATTGTGTCATTTTATGAGAAATTGTCTTTGTCTCCACTCCTTAGCAGATTTAAGTGACACAAAAGCACGACAAGTCCTCGAGTCGTTGTGGTATTTCCACGAAAAACTGATTTGTATGCACCAAGACATCAGCTAGGAACTAGTCAAGTACATGGGGGATTAAGCCATCTCGGAATAGCCTACGCCGGCGACACTACCACGAGGAAACATGGCTGCTGAAGAGCGTTCTATGGCTATGCTGTACTACGTAGAGATCGTACACCGCTTTAAAGCCGATGTTCAGTCCGGATGCCAGTGCTCTCACACTCACTGATAGTTTTAAATTTGCTGGTACTGCATAACTTCAAACCGTCGAGTCAGCGTAGAGAAAGGCAAAACAAGGTTTGTTCATTCCTGAATTATCAAGTTATGAACTAAAAAGTTGACGATACCAAAGTTTCTCAGCGGTATCTGTAGTGAATTATATTAATCTCTGTTAATAATACTTAATGTCGCAAGACGAAGCACGTACACTCTGTTTGTACTTCATGACCACTCGTTGTTGAACGCAATTGTTAGTTGACGTGTCATCCCGTAAGTCGTCCCGTAAGTAACCAATAGGGTCGCAGTTATGGAGGTGTGACGGTATCTCACGTAAGTTCCGTTATAACCTGCTCGCCGCTACAAAGGATGCATTGAAATGTGCGAAAAGATAACGCCAAGAGGATAATAGAGCGGGTCCGACTATGGTGTGCACAATTGAGAGTGTGCGAATGACGCTTGGTAGTCGAGTGAGTAGTTGGAAGGAAATCCGAAAGTGAGCTCGATTTAGGTTAGTGTCTTTGCCAGCTAGCTGTCCCTACTGTATGCAATGTTCCCTAGTAGGTGTGGTGAGGCTTGTAGATGTGGTCCAAACGATCTCGGCTGCGGTCCAAACGAAGTTGCCAGTCGTAAGACTGATCCGCCTAGTCACGGCTGCGGCTCAAAACGGTTGACTCAACACATGCAAATCATAAGCACCCAAATTGAAGTTGTCGTCCAATCACATTCCAGTATCAGATATAGTCCAGCCAATCAGGTTGCGAGATCTTCCCATCTTCAACCACAGACCCCGGTGGCACGTGCCAGCACGCGCAGGCCGTCTGCCTCGCGGTAGGGATCCAGTCGATCAGACAGCGAAGCGCAACCTCAACACCCCCACTCGATTCGATGTCTCGAGCTTGGGTCCAACGTTGCTACACATCATCAAGTAGCAAAGCGTCTTCGACGATAGACCCTTCGTCATGAAATCAGTGAGCTGGTTCTTGGTCTCAACATACTCCAGCTCGACTTCGTTGCTCACCACCTTCTCGCGAATGAAGTGGTAGCGTATGTCGATGTGCTTCGTGCGAGCTTGGTATCCAACATTCTTCGCCAGTGCCATCGCGCCTTGGTTGTCTTCGTAGATCACGGTAGCCCCCACTTGTTCAGTGCCAATGTCCTTCAAAAGACGGCGCATCCAGACACACCTTCACGCATTCGCTCAGCGCCATATACTCGGCCTCTGAAGAACTTAACTCGATAGTTTTCTGATACGTCGAACGCCACACCACAGGAGAACCGCACATCAATAACATCATCCCGCTCACGGAACGACGGTCGTCGCGGCTGCCGGCCCAGTCCGCATCTGAGTAGGTGACGAGCTCGGTTCCACGTAACCCATCGTTGGTGATTCCCATGTCCTTAGTCCTCAGTAGGTAGCGCACTACCTTGATCCCAGCGTCCCAATGTTTCTGGACAGGGTTCTCCAGAAACGACTCAACTTGGCAACTGCGATCGAAATATCAGGTCGTGTTCCACATGCCAGGTACATCAGGCTGTCCACCAGCGATCGGTAGGGGTTCGACTTCATCTTGGTCTTCTCTTCTTCCGCCTGCGGTTCGTCGGCCTTGGTCAGATGAACTCCAGGTTCCATAGGCGATGTGGACGTCATCGCGTTCTCTTGCCCAAACCTCTTGATGATCGACTCGGTGTACGCTTGTTGAGAGCTCCTCAGTGTATTGTGATCCATGTTGCAGTCGATCTCAATTCCAAGAATGAAACGTGCGCGCCCGAGGTCCTTGATTCGAAACTTCTCCGCGATTCCAGCCTTCACCGATGTAATCACCGCATTGTCCCGCGATGCGATCAGCATGTCGTCCACGTAGAGACACACAATGCAGTGGTCGTCTCCATCCCCTCTTGTGTACACACACGGGTCGGCATCAGCAGGCTTGAATCCCATCACCTTGAGGTGCGCGTCGATCGTTTCGTTCCATACTCGTGACGCCTGCTTGAGTCCGTACAAACTTTGTAGCAACATACAAACGACGTCCTCTTCACCATCTTCTTCGGCAAGTGTCAAGAGATCTCGGAGTCCCTCTGGCAAGTCCATGCAGATATCTTCTTCCAGCTTGCCGTACAGGAACGCGGTGTCGACGTCGCATTGCTCGATGTCGTATCCATCTGCGACGCACTTCGCCAGTTTGGCGCGAATCGAGTTCAGGTAAGCCACCGGGGCGTACGTCTCTTCGTAGTCCACGCCGTGACGTTGCGAGTAACCCTTGGCTACGAGAGGAGCCTTGTGACGAATGCCTTGTCCCTTCTCGTTGCGTTTCAATGCGAATACCCAACGACAGCCGATCGATCGTTGATGAGCTGGTCTCAGCACCAGCTTCCATGTCTTGTTTGCTACGAGCGACTTCAACTCGCTCGGCATAGCCCTCTTCCATTCCACTTGGTCCGCACTCGGCATAGCTTCTTCATATGACGTCGGGACCTCTTCCGTTGCAGCCATTGCTTGTCACCTTCAATTGCAAGTTGGTCCTCGTTGACCTGAGCTCTGCCTTGCATCATTTTCTGGTGCTTCGTGCCAGTAGTCGAGGGTGCCACGACTTGCTTCTTGCGAGCGCCTGCCTCTTCAGGATCCGTTGTCTCGTCAATGTGGCGAGCACGCGATCGGGTAATCATATGATGTGTCGATCCGTATGGCACGATCGTCATGTTGAAGTGGGATCGCGTCCCCAACTGCAAAATCCATTGGCACGACTTGTCCTGACTCGTCCGGTTGATACCCACCATGGCTGGGCTGTTACACCTTGACTTCATCGTCATCCAGCTCCATTTTCACCACCATGTCATCCAGACTTGTTGTTTCCACGAACTTCACGGTGCGCACGATTTGCACCTTTCCCGTCGCCACGTTGAGAACTCGGTATCCCTTGACACGATCCTCGTAGCCCATGAATCGACACTTGAAGGCCTTAGCATCCAACTTGCGGCGCTTCTCGTCGGGAATGTGCGCGTAGCCAACTGACCCAAATACTTTCATGTTCTTGAGCTGCGGCTTGGTTCCATGCACAATTTCGTAGGGCGTCTTGAAGTTCACCGAGTTGGGAAGCCGGTTGATGATCCACGCAGCCGTGTTTACGGCTTCGGCCCACCACTTTTTCTCGATGGCTTCGTGGTAGAGCATAGAGCACGCCATCTCCACCAAACTTCGGTTCATGCGCTCAGCCAGTCCATTCTGCTGAGGCGTGTATGGCACCGTCTTTTCATGCTTGATGCCACTGCGGTCGAGGTAGGCCTTGAACTTCTTGACCGTGTACTCGCCGCCATTGTCAGAACGTAGGCGCTTGATCGTCTTGCCTGTTGCGTTCTCCATTGCTGCCTTGAAGACTTTGAACTTCGACAGCACTTCCGATTTGGCCTTCGTGAAGTAGATGGTCACGTGACGTGAGTAGTCATCAATGAAGGTTACCACATACGTGCAGCCACCGGGTGTCTTGGTCTGCATCGGACCCATCACGTCCGTGTGCACCAGATCCAGTACGCCTGCACTCTTGACGAGCTTCTCCGGGTGTCGCGGATAGTCGTCCGCTCTCATCTTGCCCATGCAGCAGCCTGCACAGACGGTACCACTTGTGACACCATCCGAAACGCAAGGCACTCCGTCTGCCATGGTCAACAGCTGTTCGTAACGTTTGAACGGGATGTGGCCGAGACGGGCGTGCACAACGGCCCATGGCTCCTTACGAGATGCCGTCGCCGCACGACACACCTCGTCCCCCACTGTCTTCAACTTGTAGACGTTTCCAAAACGCTTGGCCTCCATGACGGTAGCATCGCCATAGCGAAAGACACATTTGTCCTTGCTGAACTGCGCGACGACGTCCTTTTCGGCCAGCTTCGCAACCGAGATGAGGCTTCCATCAACTTCAGGGATGCACAGCACATCCGACAGCGTGACAGACGTTCCGTCCATCAGCTTCATTCCGACGGTGCCCTTTGCAACTGCGTCGATCTTCGTGCCATCCGCGATCGTGATGCGGACTGGCGTCTTCAGCTCCTTCATGGACACGAACTCGTCCCGGACACTGGTCATGTGCGAGCTGGCACCGGAGTCCCCGAGCCACTCCGACTTGTCCATCGCATCCGTTGCCGTAAACGCGAAGTCGGACGCAGCTCGCGCGACTTGCCCCCGTTCGTTGTCGGCGCTCTTCTTGCGGCACTCCAATTCCTTGTGGCCAGTCTTCTTGCAGTAGAAGCACTTGCCGTTGAACCGATGCTTGAAATTCTCCTTCTTCTTCGTAGCAAACGCCTTCTCTTGAGCCGATGACGATTCATCCGAGGCTTCAACACCAGCTAGCGCTTGGATTGCGTACGAGAGCGTCATGTTCGGCGTGTTCTCGAACACGGTACTGATCATCCGGTACTCATCGGTCAAACTGCCGAGCAGCAGCACGAGTTGGCGGGTCTCGTCGAGAGGCTCACCAATCGTCTCCATTTGGAGCACGATTTCCTTGAATCGGTCCACGTGCGTCGTGAACCGCGTACCGGGCTCCATCTTGAAGTTATGCAGCTTCTTGGTGACGAGGAGTCGGTTCTTGAGCGTGCTCCGGTTGAACTGCTCCTGGAGCATGGTCCATGCGTCCATCGCAGTCATCGCACCACGGATGTAGAATTGGAATGTGAGGCTGACGTCGCCAGCGATCACCCCAAGGGCTTTCAGATCGTCGGTCTTCCATGCATCCGTTGTAGTTGGTCTAACTTGACTCACTACTTTAGCTTACACGTCGCGCTACGTGTATGAGGAAGCGTAGGAGTTTATTAATAACTTGAATTAATTATAGTTGAGTCCACAAGTATAATATAAATCAAATAAAGCACCAAGTAGCTAGTTTAAGGTAAAATAAGAACTGTATTGTTTGTAAATTGATCTTCCTCCTAAATCTGCTAAAACTGTTTATCATCTATGATAGGGGTTGACAGCGGCTGGCTGTCAGAGCCCCGCTAATATGCATGTCTCTGATTGGTAGAAAGATGCTGTTTTCTACCAATAGGATCTTTGGGTATGTGTGGACCACTCACTGTGGTGGCCCACTTCAATTTATCCATTGGTGTGTCTTACACCAAGGTGAGGAAGTATCTAAATCTTTTAACAGATATCCTATCTGTTAAATTCACAAGTGGCTTGTAGCCACTTGTACGTGTAACCCCGTTACACCATCCCCCCCTTAAGGTTAGACGCGCGGGGTCTCCGCACGTCAATCTTCGGAATTGACCATTCGTCAATTCTCCGCGCTTGGAGAAGAAATCCGCGCTCATTCAACGATGAGCGCGCCTCAGAAGACGACTCCGAAGTCGGTGGAGAGTCATCTCTCCATCGATGACTACTTCGAACGCCAGAAGGCGAAGTATGGCGACGTCGTCGCCTTCGACGACGACGATGAAGATATGGAGGGCGAGGAGGACTCGTCCTCAAAGCGCAAAGACTCAGTATCGAGCGAATCGCTCGACCCTCATGCCAAAAACATTCGCCCACGTGAAGGGGACGAATCGGACGCTTCGAGTTCGAAGTGAGAGCGATACCCCACTCGCTTCCGCTGGGGCTCTCAGTGCTCCGCGCGCTGCAACCGCAGCGCGTGATTCCAAAGTTCAAGGCTCTCCGCGCGCTGAGCCTGCATCGCGCGATCCGTGGATGCCGTCCGCGTCCGAGATCTCGGACCGGTATGGGAACTCGGTACCTCCGAATGAGGTGCCGTTATACGTATGCAGCGCCATCAAATATGACGCCGTGGCTGCCGAGCTGCACTTTGATGCGGAAACGCATCAAAGGCGCGATTACTACATCGGACTCTTCTATGAGCTCCGATGGTTTCAAAGCAAGAAGACCTCTTCTCGCAGCAAAGTGCCCGAATGGCAGGCACTTTGTCAAAGCTGGAACGCCTTTGTTGAGAACTTCAACAAGAGGCCGAGTGCTTACCGTGATCGGATTAAGCAAGCGCGTGATCGCTTCGAGACGTACTCGAAGCGTGGAAAGCTGGAGCAACTTCATGTTGCTGCTGAGGAGGCTAATGTGCCGTGCGCTGTGCCCGAGGGCTTTCAGTGCGCGAAGTGCTTCCCAGGCGCGGTCCGCTTGAGCGACCGCGACCTGAACGGGTACACGTCGTTCCGTGTGCCCGAGAGTCTCAAAGAGCTCCGTGCTAAGTTCTTAGCACGTGAGGGTTCGGGCGCTAGCGATGATCGCAGCGCTCGCACTACTTCCGGTGCGCCAGCGCGTACTGCTCCTCGTACGCCCTCACCATTTCCGGAACGTCCTCCAGCAAGACGTTCCGCGGCTCCCATGTATCTTGATGGGGAGGAAATCCTCTCCAACGAATACGAAAATGAGCCCCTTGAGGGTTCGTTTTCGGGATACTATGGTCAACAATCCGCTCAACAATCCAGCGGGTTGAGCCGCGGGCGTCACGGATCGGCGGTGGCAGGGGTGGGAACACGCCCCGGGTATGATCAGCCCCGGGCTGATCAGTATGCGCCTCTCCACGACCGGGTGACCGCCGAGGAGCGTCTGCAGGGCGCTGAGTTCGCCGCCCTGAAGCAGGAGCTGGCGAACCAGAAGGCCCAAGTCGCGGCGGTCTCGCAGACCGCCTCGAATATCCAGGTCGAGCTGGGGACCCAGATGAAGGGGTTGCTCCAGCGCGTCCGCGCGCTGGAGGAGAGGCTGCTCGTCGCCGAGGCCAAGTCCTCCGCTTCTGCCTCGGCTCCTGCCGAGGCTTCGGGTCAGCCGAGCTAAATGGCTCGTGCTGCAGGTATGGCTTCAGCCGTCCGACGTAAAAGGTCGGATGGAGGCGCATGCTAGACGGTATGTCTAGCGTGTAAGCGTTGCCGTGCCGTGCCAACACAGTGAACGGCCCGATGAAGCGCGGAGCAAGCTTACTTGCTCCGAAATCCGAAACGGCACGCTTAGGCAGGTTTTGAGTAGCTAACAAAACCAATGAACTAACCTTGAATTCATTTGTGTTGCCTCTGCCCACATTGTCTGCGTGCAGCTTCTGTTGATCAACAGAAGCTGCTATTTCATCTTGGACAAACTGAATCACGGCTTGTCTTTTGGTAAGGAAGTTGATTGCATCCGAGCTGAAGTTATTCAGCTCGCTCTCCGCTAGAGGCCCGGCCTCGGCGTGGTTCTTTGCGGTGTCTGCGCCCTGCGCAGACCCGTGGTCCTTGTTCATTGTGGACGTCTGCGCCCTGCACAGACTCGTTCTCCTTATTCTGGGTGTCGGCGCCCTGCGTCGACCCTTGATTTTTCCTGCCAAGGTCTGCGCGGGGCGCAGACCTGGTTCGTTGTTGTCGCGGCTGGCACTGTGCAGGTGTCAGCGGCTTTCTGCGGCTGCTGCATTGCAGTCGTATATCCTCCCCCACTTAAAATGGGAGCCACCACTCCGAGTAAACTCGGCAGACGGGGATGCCGCATGGCATTCACATAAAACGGTGTATGCCCGGTCGAGGCATGCACCGAGTTGTTGATGGCGAACTCCGCCATCAACAAACACTCGCTCCAGTATTGGAACGAGTGAGCTATTGGAACGAGTGAGCGTAGCTCTTCAGAATATTGACGAGCACGCGGTTCACGCGCTCGGTTTGACCGTCCGTCTGCGGATGGTCCGCAGTCGACATTGAAAGCTGGCTCCCAAGAAGTGTAAACACTTCTTGCCACAGGTGCGCTGTGAAGCGCGGGTCTCTGTCCGACACGATGTCGGTCGGCATGCCATGGCGTTTGAACACCATGTCAAGGAACAGACGAGCCGTCTGCTTCGTAGTCGCTCCTGCCGGCGCCACAGCAAGATGTACCATCTTGCTGAAGCGGTCGACGAAGACCACAACACCAGTATTCCCTCCGTTGTCCGGGGGAAGACCAAGGATGAAGTCCAAAGACATGGACTTCCAACACTCCGACGGAGTCGGTAGTGATTGTAACGGAGCCTGCGCGAATGGCGCAGGCTTTACGCGTTGGCATACTTCGCAAGCACGAATGTACTTGCGCACCCACTTGTACTGGTGGTGCCAGTAGAAGTCACGCGTGAGAAGGAGGTATGCCTTCTCACGTCCGAGATGTCCCGCAGACGGGGCATCATCCTAGTCGTACATGATCCTGAGTCGCAGGTCATGATCGTTCGGTACGACAACGCGATCCGCGTTGTCGTCGACTGCATTGTAAAGAAGCAGTCCGTCGTGCACCCGATATTGGTGTGCACGCGCACGAAGGTGTTTGGGCAACTTCTGACGAGCCTTGTCAGTAGGTGCTGTGCCATAGGCCAACAAGAGTTTCGCGTCCGCGTCGTGCGCGTACGCGGCCTTCACATCATCCAACAGGGACGACGTGGGTGTGCTCGTTCGCATGACGTCAATGGCATTGACGTCAGCAGCTTCCGCGTAGTCCGGCCGACGTGATAACGCGTCGGCCACCACATTCAATCTTCCGGGTTTGTATTCGACCCGGAAGTTATACTCTGCAAAGAATGAGAGCCATCTCGCCATTCTTTGTGATATGTGTGGCGACTTCACTGCGGTGCGCAGTGAAGCGTGGTCGGTGTAGACCACAAATGGTCTACTTCCAAGCAAATGCACTCGGAACTTTGCGAGTGCATACTTCATGGCAAGGAGTTCCTTGTCATGCACCGGATAGTTGCGCTCAGCTGGTTTCAGCTGACGGGACTGGTAGTAGACGACACATTCACATCACGGCCCTCGTGATCGTGTTGCATCAACGCGCATCCGATCGCGAAATCGGATGCGTCACACACTACGTGAAATGGGCAATCTTGGTCAGCCACTGGCAAGATCGGCGACTCAGTCAAGCTCCGCTTGACTGCTTCGAATGCTTTTTGGCAATCGGTTGTCCAATTCCACACAGCTTCTTTCTTAAGAAGTTGTGACAGCGGGCGGATCTTGCCTGCGTAATCCTCCACGTACTTGCACAAGTACGTGGCCAAGCCATGAAGTGCCCCAGTTCCTTGACACTTGAAGGCGTTGGCCATTCGTTAATCACTCTGACCTTTTCCGGGTCAGGGCGAACACCATTCTTCCCTACGACACACCCGAGGACGGGTATCTCGCTCGCCCCGAAGATACACTTCTTCAGGTTCGCGTAGAGTTTATGCTTTCGCATAAGCTCAAGTAGCTTCCGGAGATACACCCGGTGCATCTCTACGTCGGTCTTCCCGTCCACAGCCCGGCTGTGGATGAACACATCATCGAAGTAGCCCGGCGGGACGTCGCGCACCGAGCGCAACAAGTGCGTCACGCACCTGTTGAAGGTTGCAGGGGCGTTCTTAAGCCCCTGCGGAATTACTAGCCACTCCCAGAGCATGCCGCTTGGCGTGCTCACTGCCGTGAGAGGGATATCGCTCTCACGCATTAGGATTTGATAGAATCCATTTCGCAAGTCGAGAGCACTGTAAACGGTACTCCCGGCCATCGAATCGATGATGACACCTTTTCGAGGTATCGGCGTCTCTGCCGGTACCGTCGCATCGTTCACCTTATTATACGCGTGAACGATGCGCCATCCGCCCTGTGGCTTTTTGACACAGAACGTCGGAGCACTGTGCGAGGACTTTGATTCCCGCACTTGTCCTGCTTTGCGACGACTTTCAAAGAAGTCGTCGATTACTTTTACTAGATCTCGCGGCAGTGGCCACTGCCGCGTGACACAGTACTTCGTGCCCGGCACGAGATCAATCTCGTGCTGAATACCCTTATCCTGCGGAAGCTCCGCAGGAATCTCTTCCGGGAGTACTTCTTTGTGCTCCCTCAACAGTTCGTAATAGGGACTCGACTTTAACGAGTCCCAACCTTGTTCCTCGAAGCGCTCTCGCGTCGTCTTCGCACTGAGAGTGTCTTCACTCTCAGTTGTACTTCCCATGAAGAGCTGCCTCAGCTCTTCGCTCTCGCTCTCCGTTCTTTCGCTGTCCGAAAGAATGCAGACCTGCTCGATGCGTCCATCGTGCAAGTCGCGCGTGAAGCGCTTCTAGCTCATGGCTGGGAGCGAAGTCAACTCCGGCGCCGTCGTCGGAGGATTAGCGAGTTCCATCTCCTGATACTGGAATCCAGTATCGGTACGCGTCAAGATGTTCAGCGTCTCAACGCCCGGCAGACTGTTCTTGCAGCGTCTCGGTCCCGGACCGAGACTTGCGCAGCGTTCTTCGCATGCGCCGTCTTCTTGTTGTGCGGAGCCCGGCTCCGCACGGTGGTTCTTCTGGTCCAGGCCCGGCCATGGACAGTTGTTCGCCGGCGGACCATGTCCGCGGGCGCGCGGTATCACGCCCGGCTTGACTGCATGTTTCATCGTGCAGCCCGGCTGCACAGTAATGTGTTCCTTCGCCGGCAGACCCTGTCTGCGGGCGCGCGATGTCAAGCCCGGCTTGATCGCATTGCGCTTCGTCGTGCAGCCCGGCTGCACGACAGCATGCAAGTTGCGTCCGTACGGGATGTTTGCAACCGTCCGTACTGTTTGCAGCGTCAACTCCCGGAGTTGAAACGCCTTTGTCACCTCGACGCCAGTTATTGGCGGAACCCCTCATCACTGAGGGTGCGTCGACTCCCGGAGTCGACGCGTCGTCGTCGACCTGACCTCTTCGGGTCAGGGACTGTCCCATGCGTACTTGAACGCGAGTGTTGGTTCCCGGAACCGACACATCCTCATCTTCCGACGTCGGCAGCACCGCCGACGTGGATCCCACTTGTGCGCATCCTCGCGCACTCCCGGGGCACTCTGGGACAGCAGCATTAAGCGCTGTCTCGACTGGTGAGCCGCGCGCACCTGTTGGTGCGTGTGCTGCGGTAACAGGGCCATCGATCTCTGTTCCGCTGTCGCGGCCGAAACGCACGAGCGTGCGCTTCTTCCAGTCTATCACCGGATCATGCCGTGCAAGCCACGGCATGCCCATAACAACGTCGAACTTATCGTCCCGGTCCAGGACGATAAAGTGTTCGACAAACACTCGTTGTTTGTACGAGAAGCGCACGTTCACGACGCGCTTCTCAGTCTTCACGATGGCACCTGTTGCCAGTCGTACCTCCAGAAGACTTCGAGGTACATTTACCTCCTCGAAGTCAAGTCTCGGCAGGCTTCGTAGTCGAACAAAGTTGTTCGACGCGCCTGAATCTACCAGAGCTCGAAGAGAGTCGCTCGCTCTCTTCGAGAAAACCTTCAAGATGACTAGGTTCGGCCTGTCATCTTGCTTCTTGCAGCGAGATCTGGTCTCACTGGGGGCTGCAGTCCTCAGTGTCGCGTGCCCGATGTCGGCACGCGCGACTGCATTACCAGTAGGGCGCCCCGCGCCTACTGGATGTTCGCGTTTTTTGTTGGTCCGCGGCGATGCCTAGCATCGCCACGACGGCCACCTCCAGGGGGCATGGGAGCTGTGCATTCCCGTGCAAAGTGACCGATCCTTCCGCATCGGAAGCATAGCACACTACTTCCGTGCTGCTGGTGACCAGCAGCCGTTGCATTCGAGAGGTCCATTGGTTCCGGACCTCCCGTGCTCACTACCGGGCGCGGTTGCGACCTCGGCACGTTCGCATGCAGTTTAGCCTGCTGCAGGCTAAACTCTTCTTGCATTGCGAGAGTAATCGCAGCTCCGAGAGTACTCGGGTACTCTCGGAAGAGATAGGTCTTCACAGGACCATCTCTCAGTCCCTTCATGAACGTGACGACCTTGGTCGCCTCGTCTATCGGGATGGTCACGATGTTCGAGACCAAGTACCGTGCACGCTGCGCGTAAGCATGGACGTCAGTCATGCTTACCCTGCTGAAGGTCGAGGAATTCCGCCCTCGACCGGAACTCATTTTGCCGGGGCTCAAACGCTTGTCTGAGCTCCTCTTTGAATACTTCGTACGTGCTTTAGCACGTAGGATCTGAGAGTCGGCGTCCATACGCCCAACTCCTTGCGCGTCCGCCAAGGCAGGACATGGGGAACGCGACCTTCGACAGCGGGTCGACGATGCGTCGAGCCGCTATGGCTGTGTCGAGCTCGACAAGCCATCGGAGGAGAGGCTCGCCCTCTCTTCCCACATAATTGCTTACGCTCAATTTCAGTGATTGAGCACGCGGTGGCGTCCCTGACGACGCCATTATTCAGGAAGCAGCATCACACTTCTCCTTCATGATGAATCCTAGAGCAACACCATGTTGCTCCGTCGGCGATAGCGTACGCAGCATCGTAGCTATCGCCGCTTCTCCTATGACTGTTGACAGTCGTTGGAGGGCTTCCCACTCTGGGTCAGACAGGTGGGGGCAGTCAGCGCGTGCAACATGCGTTGCAGGCGTGTTGGAGCTCTCCATGGGCACCTCCGTGCTCATGTGGTTCTCGGCTCCGCATTCGTACACCGTGTACGAACGTCACGTAGTCGGTCGTTGGACGAACTACAAAGTGCTACCAGGTGTAGTGGGTCTAACTTGACTCACTACTTTAGCTTACACGTCGCGCTACGTGTATGAGGAAGCGTAAGTACTTAGTAATTACTTAGGTTAATTATATTTGAATACGCAAATATAATTTAACTTAGATAAGACTCCAAGTAGCTAGTTTAAGGTAAAATGAGAACTGTATTGTTTGTAAATTGATCTTCCTCTAAAATCTGCTAAAACTGTTTATCATCTATGATAGGGGTTGACAGCTGCTGGCTGTCAGAGCACCGCCAATATGCACGTCTCTAATTGGTAGAAAGATGCTGCTTTCTACCAATAGGATCTTTGGGTAGGTGTGGACCACTCATTGTGGTGGCCCACTTCAATGTATCCATTGGTGTGACTTACACCAAGTGAGGAAGTATCTAAAACTTTTAACAGATATCCTATCTGTTAAATTCACTAGTGGCTGGTAGCCACTTGTACGTGTAACCCCGTTACCCCCCCCCCCTTAAAGTGGGAGCCACCACTCCGTGTAAACTCGTTAGACGGGGATGCCGCATGGCATCCACATAAAACGGTGTATGCCCAGTCGAGGCATGCACCGAGTTGTTGATGGCGAATTCCGCCAAACAGTACGGACGGTTGCAAACATCCCGTACGGACGCAACTTGCATGGTGTCGTGAAGCCGGGCTGCACGACGAAGCGCCATGCGATCAAGCAGGGCTTGATACCGCGCGCCCGCGGACATGGTCTGCCGGCGAACAACTGTCCATGGCCGGGCCTGGACCAGAAGAACCACCGTGCGGAGCCGGGCTCCGCACAACAAGAAGACGGCGCATGCGAAGAACGCTGCGCAAGTCTCGGTCCGGGACCGAGACGCTGCAAGAACAGTCTGCCGGGCGTTGAGACGCTGAACATCTTGACGCGTACCGATACTGGATTCCAGTATCAGGAGATGGAACTCGCTAATCCTCCGACGACGGCGCCGGAGTTGACTTCGCTCCCAGCCATGAGCTAGAAGCGCTTCACGCGCGACTTGCACGATGGACGCATCGAGCAGGTCTGCATTCTTTCGGACAGCGAAAGAACGGAGAGCGAGAGCGAAGAGCTGAGGCAGCTCTTCATGGGAAGTACCACTGAGAGTGAAGACACTCTCAGTGCGAAGACGAAGCGAGAGCGCTTCGAGGAACAAGGTTGGGACTCGTTAAAGTCGAGTCCCTATTACGAACTGTTGAGGGAGCACAAAGAAGTACTCCCGGAAGAGATTCCTGCGGAGCTTCCGCAGGATAAGGGTATTCAGCACGAGATTGATCTCGTGCCGGGCACGAAGTACTGTGTCACGCGGCAGTGGCCACTGCCGCGAGATCTAGTAAAAGTAATCGACGACTTCTTTGAAAGTCGTCGCAAAGCAGGACAAGTGCGGGAATCAAAGTCCTCGCACAGTGCTCCGACGTTCTGTGTCAAAAAGCCACAGGGCGGATGACGCATCGTTCACGCGTATAATAAGGTGAACGATGCGACGGTACCGGCAGAGACGCCGATACCTCGAAAAGGTGTCATCATCGATTCGATGGCCGGGAGTACCGTTTACAGTGCTCTCGACTTGCGAAATGGATTCTATCAAATCCTAATGCGTGAGAGCGATATCCCTCTCACGGCAGTGAGCACGCCAAGCGGCATGCTCTGGGAGTGGCTAGTAATTCCGCAGGGGCTTAAGAACGCCCCTGCAACCTTCAACAGGTGCGTGACGCACTTGTTGCGCTCGGTGCGCGACGTCCCGCCGGGCTACTTCGATGATGTGTTCATCCACAGCCGGGCTGTGGACGGGAAGACCGACGTAGAGATGCACCGGGTGTATCTCCGGAAGCTACTTGAGCTTATGCGAAAGCATAAACTCTACGCGAACCTGAAGAAGTGTATCTTCGGGGCGAGCGAGATACCCGTCCTCGGGTGTGTCGTAGGGAAGAATGGTGTTCGCCCTGACCCGGAAAAGGTCAGAGTGATTAACGAATGGCCAACGCCTTCAAGTGTCAAGGAACTGGGGCACTTCCTTGGCTTGGCCACGTACTTGTGCAAGTACGTGGAGGATTACGCAGGCAAGATCCGCCCGCTGTCACAACTTCTTAAGAAAGAAGCTGTGTGGAATTGGACAACCGATTGCCAAAAAGCATTCGAAGCAGTCAAGCGGAGCTTGACTGAGTCGCCGATCTTGCCAGTGGCTGACCAAGATTGCCCATTTCACGTAGTGTGTGACGCATCCGATTTCGCGATCGGATGCGCGTTGATGCAACACGATCACGAGGGCCGTGATGTGAATGTGTCGTCTACTACCAGTCCCGTCAGCTGAAACCAGCTGAGCGCAACTATCCGGTGCATGACAAGGAACTCCTTGCCATGAAGTATGCACTCGCAAAGTTCCGAGTGCATTTGCTTGGAAGTAGACCATTTGTGGTCTACACCGACCACGCTTCACTGCGCACCGCAGTGAAGTCGCCACACATATCACAAAGAATGGCGAGATGGCTCTCATTCTTTGCGGAGTATAACTTCCGGGTCGAATACAAACCCGGAAGATTGAATGTGGTGGCCGACGCGTTATCACGTCGGCCGGACTACGCGGAAGCT
This sequence comes from Phytophthora cinnamomi, assembly GCF_018691715.1. Taxonomy (NCBI): domain Eukaryota; phylum Oomycota; class Peronosporomycetes; order Peronosporales; family Peronosporaceae; genus Phytophthora; species Phytophthora cinnamomi. Next base: position 192,518 of record NW_027150989.1, read on the forward strand.
GCTGACGTCAATGTCATTGACGTCATGCGATCAAGCAAACCCACATCGTCCCTGTTGGATGATGTGAAGGCCGCGTACGCGCACGACGCGGACACGAAACGCTTGTTGGCCTATGGCACAACACCTTCTGACAAGGCTCGTCAGAAGTTGCCCAAACACCTTCGTGCGCGTGCACACCAATATCGGGTGCACGACGGACTGCTTCTTTACAATGCAGTCGACGACAACGCGGATCGCGTTGTCGTACCGAACGATCATGACCTGCGACTCAGGATCATGTACGACTAGGATGATGCCCCGTCTGCGGGACATCTCGGACGTGAGAAGGCATACCTCCTTCTCACGCGTGACTTCTACTGGCACCACCAGTACAAGTGGGTGCGCAAGTACATTCGTGCTTGCGAAGTATGCCAACGCGTAAAGCCTGCGCCATTCGCGCAGGCTCCGTTACAATCACTACCGACTCCGTCGGAGTGTTGGAAGTCCATGTCTTTGGACTTCATCCTTGGTCTTCCCCCGGACAACGGAGGGAATACTGGTGTTGTGGTCTTCGTCGACCGCTTCAGCAAGATGGTACATCTTGCTGTGGCGCCGGCAGGAGCGACTACGAAGCAGACGGCTCGTCTGTTCCTTGACATGGTGTTCAAACGCCATGGCATGCCGACCGACATCGTGTCGGACAGAGACCCGCGCTTCACAGCGCACCTGTGGCAAGAAGTGTTTACACTTCTTGGGAGCCAGCTTTCAATGTCGACTGCGGACCATCCGCAGACGGACGGTCAAACCGAGCGCGTGAACCGCGTGCTCGTCAATATTCTGAAGAGCTACGCTCACTCGTTCCAATAGCTCACTCGTTCCAATACTGGAGCGAGTGCTTATCGATGGCAACGTTTGCCACCAATAACTCGGTGCATGCCTCGACCGGGCATACACCGTTTTATGTGAATGCCATGCGGCATCCCCGTCTGCCGAGTTTACTCGGAGTGGTGGCTCCCATTTTAAGTGGGGGAGGATATACGACTGCAATGCAGCAGCCGCAGAAAGCCGCTGACACCTGCACAGTGCCAGCCGCGACAACAAGGAACCAGGTCTGCGCCCCGCGCAGACCTTGGCAGGAAAAATCAAGGGTCGACGCAGGGCGCCGACACCCAGAATAAGGAGAACGAGTCTGTGCAGGGCGCAGACGTCCACAATGAACAAGGACCACGGGTCTGCGCAGGGCGCAGACACCGCAAAGAACCACGCCGAGGCCGGGCCTCTAGCGGAGAGCGAGCTGAATAACTTCAGCTCGGATGCAATCAACTTCCTTACCAAAAGACAAGCCGTGATTCAGTTTGTCCAAGATGAAATAGCAGCTTCTGTTGATCAACAGAAGCTGAACGCAGACAATGTGGGCAGAGGCAACACAAATGAATTCGAAGTTAGTTCGTTGGTTTTGTTATCTACTCAAACCTGCCTAAACATGCAGTTTCGGATTTCGGAGCAAGTAAGCTTGCTCCGCGCTTCATCGGGCCATTCACGGTGATGGCACGCCACGGTAACGCATACACGCTAGACATACCGTATAGCGTGCGGCTCCACCCGACATTTTATGTCGGGCGGTTAAAGTCATACCTGCAGCACGAGCCAAGTGGCTCGTCTGACCCGAAGAGACAGACTCGGCAGGGGAAACCCTCCTCTCCAGCGCGACTACGCGCTGGAGCAGTTAATACAGTCGGGCCTATAGCCCGACCGGCACGTTCAAGGCGGTCTGGGAGACCGCCACAGCCGGGACACGATGGTACAGAGCGGCAACCTCCGCGCTCTGAAGGTACTCCACGACCGTCACCTGATCGTGGAGCGACACGAGAGGAAGGTCAACATGGTGTTGAGCATCGGGGCGTGTTTCCACCACCTCCGCCGCCGCTGCGAGGCGCACGCGGAGATATTCACTGGATCGTCCAGCGAATTGTTGATCATAGGAAAACAATCCGAGATCCGGATTGTTTTCGCATTCGCTGGAGAGGTTTCCCTCCCCAACACGACACGTGGGAACCACGGAACGTCCTGATGGAAGACGTTCCGGACATGGTGAAGGAATACGAAACCCAACACGCACTACCAGCAAGAAGGTAGTACGAGCACGGTAATAATCTACAACGCCTGACGACTCGCGTGCTAGATAATTAGCACGGAGACCATTGAAGCTTTCAGGTATACATATAGTATACCTGATGTGGTCGCGGTTGCTAATACACACCGCCACCTGGACGGACCGTGCGCACGGCGCACGGACACCAGCCTCCACCGCAACAGCGTGGGGTTACTAATACTTGCCTCACGTCGAGAAGGACTCGAAGTGCTTTGGCGCTTGCTTACCCGATCACGGTAAGCAACAGAAATTCGCTTAGAGATGTCGATGCACAGACGCGGTCGACATCGAAGAATCGTACACAGACACTGCGTTGTCTGTTCCCGGGGTAACGGCGCACCTTGCCCTGCCGCGCATGGAGCTCAGCAACAGACAGCTTACCCTCTGTTGCAATGGCAGTCTTCAGCTTGGTCGTGCTCATTGCGGATGAGCACGGTAACCCCCAGCACAAACAATTGACAAGCAGTCAATATTAATTGACGTGTCGAGACCGACACGTCTAAGCTTAACGGGGGGATGGTATAACGGGGTTACACACACACAAGTGACAAGTCACTTATGGTTTAACAGATAAATATCTGTTAAAGGTTTTAGATACTTCCTCACCTTGGTGTAAGGCACACCAATGGATACATTGAAGTGGGCCACCACAATGAGTGGTCCACACCTACCCAAAGATCCTATTGGTAGAAAGCAGCATCTTTCTACCAATTAGAGACGTGCATATTGGCGGTGCTCTGACAGCCAGCAGCTGTCAACCCCTTTCATAGATGATAAACAGTTTTTAGCAGATTTTAGAGGAAGATCAATTTACAAACAATACAGTTCTCATTTTACCTAATCTAAGTCACTTGGAATCTTATCTGATTTAACTTATATTTGTGTATTCAAATATAATTAACCTAAGTAAATACTAAGTACTTACGCTTCCTCATACACGTAGCGCGACGTGTAAGCTAAAGTAGTGAGTCAAGTTAGACCCACTACACCTGGTAGCACTTTGTAGTTCGTCCAACGACCGACTACGTGACGTTCGTACACGGTGTACGAATGCGGAGCCGAGAACCACATGAGCACGGAGGTGCCCATGGAGAGCTCCAACACGCCTGCAACGCATGTTGCACGCGCTGACTGCCCCCACCTGTCTGACCCAGAGTGGGAAGCCCTCCAACGACTGTCAACAGTCATAGGAGAAGCGGCGATAGCTACGATGCTGCGTACGCTATCGCCGACGGAGCAACATGGTGTTGCTCTAGGATTCATCATGAAGGAGAAGTGTGATGCTGCTTCCTGAATAATGGCGTCGTCAGGGACGCCACCGCGTGCTCAATCACTGAAATTGAGCGTAAGCAATTATGTGGGAAGAGAGGGCGAGCCTCTCCTCCGATGGCTTGTCGAGCTCGACACAGCCATAGCGGCTCGACGCATCGTCGACCCGCTGTCGAAGGTCGCGTTCCCCATGTCCTGCCTTGGCGGACGCGCAAGGAGTTGGGCGTATGGACGCCGACTCTCAGATCCTACGTGCTAAAGCACGTACGAAGTATTCAAAGAGGAGCTCAGACAAGCGTTTGAGCCCCGGCAAAATGAGTTCCGGTCGAGGGCGGAATTCTTCGACCTTCAGCAGGGTAAGCATGACTGACGTCCATGCTTACGCGCAGCGTGCACGGTACTTGGTCTCGAACATCGTGACCATCCCGATAGACGAGGCGACCAAGGTCGTCACGTTCATGAAGGGACTGAGAGATGGGCCTGTGAAGACCTATCTCTTCCGAGAGTACCCGAGTACTCTCGGAGCTGCGATTACTCTCGCAACGCAAGAAGAGTTTAGCCTGCAGCAGGCTAAACTGCATGCGAACGTGCCGAGGTCGCAACCGCGCCCGGTAGTGAGCACGGGAGGTCCGGAACCAATGGACCTCTCGAATGCAACGGCTGCTGGTCACCAGCAGCACGGAAGTAATGTGCTATGCTTCCGATGCGGAAGGATCGGTCACTTTGCACGGGAATGCACAGCTCCCATGCCCCCTGGAGGTGGCCGTCGTGGCGATGCTAGGCATCGCCGCGGACCAACAAAAAACGCGAACATCCAGTAGGCGCGGGGCGCCCTACTGGTAATGCAGTCGCGCGTGCCGACATCGGGCACGCGACACTGAGGACTGCAGCCCCCAGTGAGACCAGATCTCGCTGCAAGAAGCAAGATGACAGGCCGAACCTAGTCATCTTGAAGGTTTTCTCGAAGAGAGCGAGCGACTCTCTTCGAGCTCTGGTAGATTCAGGCGCGTCGAACAACTTTGTTCGACTACGAAGCCTGCCGAGACTTGACTTCGAGGAGGTAAATGTACCTCGAAGTCTTCTGGAGGTACGACTGGCAACAGGTGCCATCGTGAAGACTGAGAAGCGCGTCGTGAACGTGCGCTTCTCGTACAAACAACGAGTGTTTGTCGAACACTTTATCGTCCTGGACCGGGACGATAAGTTCGACGTTGTTATGGGCATGCCGTGGCTTGCACGGCATGATCCGGTGATAGACTGGAAGAAGCGCACGCTCGTGCGTTTCGGCCGCGACAGCGGAACAGAGATCGATGGCCCTGTTACCGCAGCACACGCACCAACAGGTGCGCGCGGCTCACCAGTCGAGACTGCGCTTAATGCTGCTGTCCCAGAGTACCCGGGAGTGCGCGAGGATGCGCACAGTAGGATCCACGTCGGCGGTGCTGCCGACGTCGGAAGATGAGGATGTGTCGGTTCCGGGAACCAACACTCGCGTTCAAGTACGCATGGGACAGTCCCTGACCCGAAGAGGTCAGGTCGACGACGACGCGTCGACTCCGGGAGTCGACGCACCCTCAGTGATGAGGGGTTCCGCCAATAACTGGCGTCGAGGTGACAAAGGCGTTTCAACTCCGGGAGTTGACGCTGCAAACAGTACGGACGGTTGCAAACATCCCGTACGGACGCAACTTGCATGCTGTCGTGCAGCCGGGCTGCACGACGAAGCGCAATGCGATCAAGCCGGGCTTGACATCGCGCGCCCGCAGACAGGGTCTGCCGGCGAAGGAACACATTACTGTGCAGCCGGGCTGCACGATGAAACATGCAGTCAAGCCGGGCGTGATACCGCGCGCCCGCGGACATGGTCCGCCGGCGAACAACTGTCCATGGCCGGGCCTGGACCAGAAGAACCACCGTGCGGAGCCGGGCTCCGCACAACAAGAAGACGGCGCATGCGAAGAACGCTGCGCAAGTCTCGGTCCGGGACCGAGACGCTGCAAGAACAGTCTGCCGGGCGTTGAGACGCTGAACATCTTGACGCGTACCGATACTGGATTCCAGTATCAGGAGATGGAACTCGCTAATCCTCCGACGACGGCGCCGGAGTTGACTTCGCTCCCAGCCATGAGCTAGAAGCGCTTCACGCGCGACTTGCACGATGGACGCATCGAGCAGGTCTGCATTCTTTCGGACAGCGAAAGAACGGAGAGCGAGAGCGAAGAGCTGAGGCAGCTCTTCATGGGAAGTACAACTGAGAGTGAAGACACTCTCAGTGCGAAGACGACGCGAGAGCGCTTCGAGGAACAAGGTTGGGACTCGTTAAAGTCGAGTCCCTATTACGAACTGTTGAGGGAGCACAAAGAAGTACTCCCGGAAGAGATTCCTGCGGAGCTTCCGCAGGATAAGGGTATTCAGCACGAGATTGATCTCGTGCCGGGCACGAAGTACTGTGTCACGCGGCAGTGGCCACTGCCGCGAGATCTAGTAAACCTCGAAAAGATGTCATCATCGATTCGATGGCCGGGAGTACCGTTTACAGTGCTCTCGACTTGCGAAATGGATTCTATCAAATCCTAATGCGTGAGAGCGATATCCCTCTCACGGCAGTGAGCACGCCAAGCGGCATGCTCTGGGAGTGGCTAGTAATTCCGCAGGGGCTTAAGAACGCCCCTGCAGCCTTCAACAGGTGCGTGACGCACTTGTTGCGCTCGGTGCGCGACGTCCCTCCGAGCTACTTCGATGATGTGTTCATCCACAGCCGGGCTGTGGACGGGAAGACCGACGTAGAGATGCACCGGGTGTATCTCCGGAAGCTACTTGAGCTTATGCGAAAGCATAAGCTCTACGCGAACCTGAAGAAGTGTATCTTCGGGGCGAGCGAGATACCCGTCCTCGGGTGTCGCGTAGGAAAGAATGATGTTCGCCCTGACCCGGAAAAGGTCAGAGTGATTAACGAATGGCCAACGCCTTCAAGTGTCAGGGAACTGGGGCACTTCCTTGGCTTGGCCACGTACTTGTGCAAGTACGTGGAGGATTACGCAGGCAAGATCCGCCCGCTGTCACAACTTCTTAAGAAAGAAGCTGTGTGGAACTGGACACCCGATTGCCAAAAAGCATTCGAAGCAGTCAAGCGGAGCTTGACTGAGTCGCCGATCTTGCCAGTGGCTGACCAAGATTGCCCATTTCACGTAGTGTGTGACGCATCCGATTTCGCGGAGTTACAATGCAGTCGACGACAACGCGGATCGCGTTGTCGTACCGAACGATCATGACCTGCGACTCAGGATCATGTACGACTAGGATGATGCCCCGCCTGCGGGACATCTCGGACGTGAGAAGACTTACGTCCTTCTCACGCGTGACTTCTACTGGCACCACCAGTACAAGTGGGTGCGCAAGTACATTCGTGCTTGCGAGGTATGCCAGCGCGTAAAGCCTGCGCCATTCGCGCAGGCTCCGTTACAATCACTACCGACTCCGTCGGAGTGTTGGAAGTCCATGTCTTTGGACTTCATCTTTGGTCTTCCCCCGGACAGCGGAGGGAATACCGGTGTTGTGGTCTTCGTCGACCGCTTCAGCAAGATGGTACATATTGCTGCGGTGCCGGCAGAAGTGACCGCGAAGCAGACGGCCCGTCTGTTCGTCGACATGGTGTTCAAACGCCATGGCATGCCGACCGACATCGTGTCGGACAGAGACCCGCGCTTCACGGCGAACCTGTGGCAAGAAGTGTTTACACTTCTTGGGAGCCAGCTTTCAATGTCGACTGCGGACCATCCGCAGACGGACGGTCAAACCGAGCGCGTGAATCGCGTGCTCGTCGATATCTTTAAGAGCTACGCTCACTCGTTCCAATATTGGAGCGAGTGCTTATCGATGGCAGAGTTTGCCATCAACTGTAGTGGGTCTAACTTGACTCACTACTTTAGCTTACACGTTGCGCAACGTGTATGAGGAAGCGTAAGTACTTAGTATTTACTTAGGTTAATTATATTTGAATACACAAATATAAGTTAAATCAGATAAGATTCCAAGTGACTTAGATTAGGTAAAATGAGAACTGTATTGTTTGTAAATTGATCTTCCTCTAAAATCTGCTAAAAACTGTTTATCATCTATGAAAGGGGTTGACAGCTGCTGGCTGTCAGAGCCCCGCCAATATGCACGTCTCTTAATGGTAGAAAGATGCTGTTTTCTACCAATAGGATCATTGGGTAGGTGTGGACCACTCATTGTAGTGGCCCACTTCAATGTATCCATTGGTGTATCTTACACCAAGGTGAGGAAGTATCCAAAACATTTAACAGATAACCTATCTGTTAAAATCACAAGTGGCTTGCAACCACTTGTACGTGTAACCCCGTTACACCATCCCCCCTTAAGGTTGGTCCCCGCACGTCAATCTTTGGAATTGACCATTCGTCAATTCTCCGCGTTTGGAGAAGAAATCCGCGCTCATTCAACGATGAGCGCGCCTCAGAAGAAGTCCGCAAAGTCGGTGGGGAGTCATCTCTCCATCGACGACTACTTCGAGCGCCAGAAGGCGAAGTACGGCGACGTCGTCGACTTCGACGACGACAATGAAGATATGGAGGGCGAGGAGGACTCGCCCTCTAAGCGCAAAGACTCAGTGTCGAGCGAATCGCTCGACCCTCACGCCAAGAACGTTCGTCCGCGTGAAGGGGACGAATCGGACGCTTCGAGTTCGAAGCGTTCGCGTACTGAGAGCGATACCCCACTAGCTTCCGCTGGGGCTCTCCGTACTCCGCGCGCTGCTGCTGCAGCGCGTGATGTCAAAGCTCAAGGCTCTCCGCGCGCTGCGCCTGCAGCGCGCGATCCATGGATGCCGTCCGCGTCCGAGATCACGGACCGGTTTGGGAACTTGGTACCTCCGAATGAGGTGCCGCTGTACGTATGCAGCGCCATCAAATATGACGCCGTGGCTACCGAGCTGCACTTTGATGCGGAAACGCATCAAAGGCGCGATTACTACATCGGACTCTTCCATGAGCTCCGATGGTTTCCAAGCAAGAAGACATCTTCTCGCAGCAAAGTGCCCGAGTGACAGGCACTTTGTCAAAGTTGGAATGCTTTTGTTGAGAGCTTCAACAAGAAGCCGAATGCTTACCGTGATCGGATTAAGCAAGCGCGTGATCGCTTCGAGAGGTACTCGAAGCGTGGAAAGTTGGAGCAACTCCACGTTGCTGCGGAGGAGGCTAATGTGCCGTGCGCAGTGCCCGAGGGCTTTCAGTGCGCGAAGTGCTTCCCAGGCGCGGTCCGCTTGAGCGACTGCGACCTGAACGGATACACGTCGTTCCGTGTGCCCGAGAGTCTCAAAGAGCTCCGTGCTAAATTCTTAGCACGTGAGGGTTCGGGCGCTAGCGATGACCGCAGCGCTCGCACTACTTCCGGTGCGCCAGCGCGTACTGCTCCTCGTACGCCCTCACCATTTCCGGAACGTCCTCCAGCAAGACGTTCCGCGGTTCCCATGTATCTTGATGGGGGAATAAATCCTCTCCAACGAATACGAAAACGAGCCCCTTGAGGGTTCGTTTTCGGGATACTATGGTCAACAATCCGCTCAACAATCCAGCGGGTTGAGCCGCGGGCGTCACGGGTCGGCGGTGGCAGGGGTGGGAACACGCCCCGGGTATGGTCAGCCCCGGGCTGATCAGTACGCTTCTCTCCATGACCGAGTGACCGCCGTGGAGCGTCTGCAGGGCGCTGAGTTCGCCGCCCTGAAGCAGGAGTTGGCGAACCAGAAGGCCCAAGTCGCGGCGGTCTCGCAGACCGCCTCGAATATCCAGGTCGAGCTGGGGACCCAGATGAAGGGGTTGCTCCAGCGCGTCCGCGCGCTGGAGGAGAGGCTGCTCGTCGCCGAGGCCAAGTCCTCCGCTTCTGCCTCGGCTCCTGCCGAGGCTTCGGGTCAGCCGAGCTAGATGGCTCGTGCTGCAGGTATGGCTTCAGCCGTCCGACGTAAAAGGTCGGATGGAGGCGCATGCTAGACGGTATGTCTAGCGTGTATGCGTTGCTGTGCCGTGCCAACACAGTGAACGGCCCGATGAAGCGCGGAGCAAGCTTGCTTGCTCCGAAATCCGAAACTGCATGTTTAGGCAGGTTTTGTGTAGCTAACAAAACTAATGTACCAACTTTAAATTCATTTGTGTTGCCTCTGCCCACATTGTCTGCGTTCAGCTTCTGTTGATCAACAGAAGCTGCTATTGCATCCTGGACAAACCGAATTACGGCTTGTCTTTTGGTGATGAAATTGATTGCATCCGAGCTGAAGTCATTCAGCTCGTTCTCTGCTAGAGACCCGGCCTCTGCGTGGTTCTTTGCGGTGTCTGCGCCCTGCGCAGACCCGTGGTCTTTGTCCTTGTTGGTGGAGGAGTCTGCGCCCTGCGCAGACCCATGCGGTTTGTCCATTGTTGCAGCTGACACTGTGCAAGTGTCAGCGGTTTTCTGCGGCTGCTGCATTGCAGTCGTAGATCCTCCCCCACTTAAAGTGGGAGCCATCACTCCGAGTAAACTCGGTAGACGTGGATGCCGCATGGCATTCACGTAGAACGGTGTACGCCCGGTCGAGGCATGCACTGAGTTATTGATGGCAAACTCTGCCATCGATAAGCACTCGCTCCAATATTGGAACGAGTGAGCGTAGCTCTTAAAGATATCGACGAGCACGCGATTCACGCGCTCGGTTTGACCGTCCGTCTGCGGATGGTCCGCAGTCGACATTGAAAGCTGGCTCCCAAGAAGTGTAAACACTTCTTGCCACAGGTTCGCCGTGAAGCGCGGGTCTCTGTCCGACACGATGTCGGTCGGCATGCCATGGCGTTTGAACACCATGTCGACGAACAGACGGGCCGTCTGCTTCGCGGTCACTTCTGCCGGCACCGCAGCAATATGTACCATCTTGCTGAAGCGGTCGACGAAGACCACAACACCGGTATTCCCTCCGCTGTCCGGGGGAAGACCAAAGATGAAGTCCAAAGACATGGGCTTCCAACACTCCGACGGAGTCGGTAGTGATTGTAACGGAGCCTGCGCGAATGGCGCAGGCTTTACGCGCTGGCATACCTCGCAAGCACGGATGTACTAGCGCACCCACTTATACTGGTGGTGCCAGTAGAAGTCACGCGTGAGAAGGACGTAAGTCTTCTCACGTCCGAGATGTCCCGCAGACGGGGCATCATCCTAGTCGTACATGATCCTGAGTCGCAGGTCATGATCGTTCGGTACGACAACGCGATCCGCGTTGTCGTCGACTGCATTGTAACTCCGCGAAATCGGATGCGTCACACACTACGTGAAATGGGCAATCTTGGTCAGCCACTGGCAAGATCGGCGACTCAGTCAAGCTCCGCTTGACTGCTTCGAATGCTTTTTGGCAATCGGGTGTCCAATTCCACACAGCTTCTTTCTTAAGAAGTTGTGACAGCGGGCGGATCTTGCCTGCGTAATCCTCCACGTACTTGCACAAGTACGTGGCCAAGCCAAGGAAGTGCCCCAGTTCCCTGACACTTGAAGGCGTTGGCCATTCGTTAATCACTCTGACCTTTTCTGGGTCAGGGCGAACATCATTCTTTCCTACGCGACACCCGAGGACGGGTATCTCGCTCGCCCCGAAGATACACTTCTTCAGGTTCGCGTAGAGCTTATGCTTTCGCATAAGCTCAAGTAGCTTCCGGAGATACACCCGGTGCATCTCTACGTCGGTCTTCCCGTCCACAGCCCGGCTGTGGATGAACACATCATCGAAGTAGCTCGGCGGGACGTCGCGCACCGAGCGCAACAAGTGCGTCACGCACCAGTTGAAGGTTGCAGGGGCGTTCTTAAGCCCCTGCGGAATTACTAGCCACTCCCAGAGCATGCCGCTTGGCGTGCTCACTGCCGTGAGAGGGATATCGCTCTCACGCATTAGGATTTGATAGAATCCATTTCGCAAGTCGAGAGCACTGTAAACGGTACTCCCGGCCATCGAATCGATGATGACACCTTTTCGAGGTATCGGCGTCTGTGCCGGTACCGCCGCATCGTTCACCTTATTATACGCGTGAACGATGCGCCATCCGCCCTGTGGCTTCTTGACACAGAACGTCGGAGCACTGTGCGGGGACTTTGATTCCCGCACTTGTCCTGCTTTGCGACGACTTTCAAAGAAGCCGTCGATCGCCTTCACTTGATCTCGCGGCAGTGGCCACTGCCGCGTGACACAGTACTTCGTGCCCGGCACGAGATCAATCTCGTGCTGTATGCCCTTATCCTGCGGAAGCTCCACAGGAATCTCTTCCGGGAGTACGTCTTTGTACTCCCTCAGTAATTCGTAATAGGGACTCGACTTTAACGAGTCCCAACCTTGTTCTTCGAAGCGCTCTCGCTTCGTCTTCGCACTGAGAGTGTCTTCACTCTCAGTGGTACTTCCCATGAAGAGCTGCCTCAGCTCTTCGCTCTCGCTCTCCGTTCTTTCGCTGTCCGAAAGAATGCAGACCTGCTCGATGCGTCCATCGTGCAAGTCGCGCGTGAAGCGCTTCTAGCTCATGGCTGGGAGCGAAGTCAACTCCGGCGCCGTCGTCGGAGGATTAGCGAGTTCCATCTCCTGATACTGGAATCCAGTATCGGTACGCGTCAAGATGTTCAGCGTCTCAACGCCCGGCAGACAGTTCTTGCAGCGTCTCGGTCCCGGACCGAGACTTGCGCAGCGTTCTTCGCATGCGCCGTCTTCTTGTTGTGCGGAGCCCGGCTCCGCACGGTGGTTCTTCTGGTCCAGGCCCGGCCATGGACAGTTGTTCGCCGGCGGACCATGTCCGCGGGCGCGCGGTATCACGCCCGGCTTGACTGCATGTTTCATCGTGCAGCCCTGCTGCACAGTAATGTGCTCCTTCGCCGGCAGACCCTGTCTGCGGGCGCCCGATGTCAAGCCCGGCTTGATCGCATGGCGCTTCGTCGTACAGCCCGGCTGCACGACAGCATGCAAATTGCGTCAGTACGGGACGTTTGCAACCGTCCGTACTGTTTGCAGCGTCAACTCCCGGAGTTGACACGCCTTTGTCACCTCGACGCCAGTTATTGGCGGAGCCCCTCATCACCGAGGGTGCGTCGACTCCCGGAGTCGACGCGTCGTCGTCGACCTGACCTCTTCGGGTCAGGGACTGTCCCATGCGTACTTGAACGCGAGTGTTGGTTCCCGGAACCGACACATCCTCATCTTCCGACGTCAGCAGCATTGCCGACGTGGGTCTCACTTGTGCGCGCCCTCGCGCACCTCTTGGGCATTCCGGGACAGCGGCATTAAGCGCTGTCTCGACTGGTGAGCCGCGCGCACCTGCTGGTGCGTGCGCTGCGGTAACAGGGCCATCGCTCTCTGTTCCGCTGTCGCGACCGAAGCGAATGAGCGTGCGCTTCTTCCTGTCAATTACCGGATCATGCCGTGCAAGCCACGGCATGCCCATAACAACGTCGAACTTACCGTCCAGGTCCAGGACGATAAAGTGTTCGACAAACACCCGTTGTTTGTACGAGAAGCGCACGTTCACGACGCGCTTCTCGGTCTTTACGATGGCACCTGTTGCCAGTCGTACCTCCAGAAGACTTCGGGGTACGTTTACCTCCTCGAAGTCAAGTCTCGGCAGGCTTCGTAGTCGAACAAAGTTGTTCGACGCGCCCGAATCTACCAGAGCGCGAAGAGAGTCGCTCGCTCTCTTCGACATTACTTTCAAGATGACCAGGTTCGGCCTGTCATCTTGTTTCTTGCAGCGAGATCTGGTCTCACTGGGGGCTGCAGTCCTCAGTGTCGCGTGCCCAATGTCGGCACGCGCGACTGCATTACCAGTAGGGCGCCCCGCGCCTACTGGACGTTCACGTTTTTTGTTTGTTCGCGGCGATGCCCAGCATCGCCGGGACGGCCACCATTGTAGTGCACGGGAGCGGTGCACTCTCTGGCAAAGTGACCGGTCCTTCCGCAACGGAAGCATCGCACATTACTTCCGTGCTGCTGGTGAGCAGCAGCCGTTGCATTCGAGAGGTCCATTGGTTCCGGACCTCCCGTCCTCACTACCGGGCGCGGTTGCGACCTCGGCACGTTCGCATGCAGTTTAGCCTGCCGCAGGCTCAACTCTTCTTGCATTGCGAGAGTAATCGCAGCTTCGAGAATACTCGGGTACTCTCGGAAGAGATAGGTCTTCACGGGCCCATCTCTAAGTCCTTTCATGAACGTGACGACTTTGGTCGCCTCGTGTATCGGGATGGTCACGATGTTCGAGACCAAGTACCGTGCACGCTGCGCGTAAGCATGAACGTCATGCTTACCCTGCAGAAGATTGAGGAACTCCGCCCTCGACCGGAACTCGTTTTGCGGGGGCTCAAACGCCTGTCTGAGCCCCTCTTTGAATACTTCGTACGTGCCGGAGCACGTAGGATCTGAGAGTCGGCGTCCATACGCCCAACTCCTTGCGCGTCCGCCAAGGCAGGACATGGGGAACGCGACCTTCGACAGCGGGTCGACGATGCGTCGAGCCGCTATGGCTGTGTCGAGCTCGACAAGCCATCGGAGGAGAGGCTCGCCCTCTCTTCCCACATAATTGCTTACGCTCAATTTCAGTGATTGAGCACGCGGTGGCGTCCCTGACGACGCCATCATTCAGGAAGCAGCATCACACTTCTCCTTCATGATGAATCCTAGAGCAACACCATGTTGCTCCGTCGGCGATAGCGTACGCAGCATCGTAGCTATCGCCACTTCTCCAATGACTGTTGACAGTCGTTGGAGGGCTTCCCACTCTGGGTCAGACAGGTGGGGGTAGTCAGCGCGTGCAACATGCGTTGCAGGCGTGTTGGAGCTCTCCATGGGCACCTCCGTGCTCATGTGGTTCTCGGCTCCGCGTTCGTACACCGCGTACGAACGTCAAGCAGTCGGTCGTTGGACGGACTACAAAGTGCTACCAGGTGTAGTGGGTCTAACTTGACTCACTACTTTAGCTTACACGTTGCGCAACGTGTATGAGGAAGCGTAAGTACTTAGTATTTACTTAGGTTAATTATATTTGAATACACAAATATAAGTTAAATCAGATAAGATTCCAAGTGACTTAGATTAGGTAAAATGAGAACTGTATTGTTTGTAAATTGATCTTCCTCTAAAATCTGCTAAAAACTGTTTATCATCTATGAAAGGGTTGACAGCGGCTGGCTGTCAGAGCCCCGCTATTATGCATGACTCTGATTGGTAGAAAGATGCTGCTTTCTACCAATAGGATCTTTGAGTATGTGTGGACCACTCATTGTAGTGGCCCACTTCAATGTATCCATTGGTGTATCTTACACCAAGGTGAGGAAGTATCCAAAACATTTAACAGATATTTTATCTGTTAAATTCACAAGTGGCTTGCAGCCACTTGTACGTATAACCCCGTTACATCAACAACTCAGTGCATATCTCGACCGGGCGTACACCGTTCTACGTGAATGTCATGTGGCATCCGTCTGCCGAGCTTACTCGGAGTGATGGCTCCCACTTTAAGTGGGGGAGGATCTACGACTGCAATACAGCAGCCGCAGAAAACCGCTGACACTTGCACAGTGTCAGCTGCAACAACGAACAAACCACATGAGTCTGCGCAGGGCACAGACTCCTCCACCAACAAGGACAAAGACCACGGGTCTGCGCAGGGCGCAGACACCGCAAAGAACCACGCAGAGGCCGGGTCTCTAGCAGAGAACGAGCTGAATGACTTCAGCTCGGATGCAATCAATTTCATCACCAAAAGACAAGCCGTAATTCGGTTTGTCCAGGATGCAATAGCAGCTTCTGTTGATCAACAGAAGCTGAACGCAGACAATGTGGGCAGAGGCAACACAAATGAATTTAAAGTTGGTACATTAGTTTTGTTAGCTACACAAAACCTGCCTAAACATGCAGTTTCGGATTTCGGAGCAAGCAAGCTTGCTCCGCGCTTCATCGGGCCGTTCACTGTGTTGGCACGGCACAGCAACGCATACACGCTAGGCATACCGTCTAGCATGCGCCTCCATCCGACCTTTTACGTCGGACGGCTGAAGCCATACCTGCAGCACGAGCCATCTAGCTCGGCTGACCCGAAGCCTCGGCAGGAGCCGAGGCAGAAGCGGAGGACTTGGCCTCGGCGACGAGCAGCCTCTCCTCCAGCGCGCGGACGCGCTGGAGCAACCCTTCATCTGGGTCCCCAGCTCGACCTGGATATTCGAGGCGGTCTGCGAGACCGCCGCGACTTGGGCCTTCTGGTTCGCCAACTCCTGCTTCAGGGCGGCGAACTCAGCGCCCTGCAGACGCTCCACGGCGGTCACTCGGTC
Organism: Phytophthora cinnamomi; assembly: GCF_018691715.1. Taxonomy (NCBI): domain Eukaryota; phylum Oomycota; class Peronosporomycetes; order Peronosporales; family Peronosporaceae; genus Phytophthora; species Phytophthora cinnamomi. The sequence goes on from NW_027150989.1 coordinate 208,245, forward strand.
ATGGAGAGAAGCGTACTGATCAGCCCGGGGCTGACCATACCCGGGGCGTGTTCCCACCCCCGCCACCGCCGATCCGTGACGCCCGCGGCTCAACCCGCTGGATTGTTGAGCAGATTGTTGACCATAGTATCCCGAAAACGAACCCTCAAGGGGCTCGTTTTCGTATTCGTTGGAGAGGATTTATTCCCCCATCAAGATACATGGGAACCGCGGAACGTCTTGCTGGAGGACGTTCCGGAAATGGTGAGGGCGTACGAGGAGCAGTACGCGCTGGCGCACCGGAAGTAGTGCGAGCGCTGCGGTCATCGCTAGCGCCCGAACCCTCACGTGCTAAGAATTTAGCACGGAGCTCTTTGAGACTCTCGGGCACACGGAACGACGTGTATCCGTTCAGGTCGCAGTCGCTCAAGCGGACCGCGCCTGGGAAGCACTTCGCGCACTGAAAGCCCTCGGGCACTGCGCACGGCACATTAGCCTCCTCCGCAGCAACGTGGAGTTGCTCCAACTTTCCACGCTTCGAGTACCTCTCGAAGCGATCACGCGCTTGCTTAATCCGATCACGGTAAGCATTCGGCTTCTTGTTGAAGCTCTCAACAAAAGCATTCCAACTTTGACAAAGTGCCTGTCACTCGGGCACTTTGCTGCGAGAAGATGTCTTCTTGCTTGGAAACCATCGGAGCTCATGGAAGAGTCCGATGTAGTAATCGCGCCTTTGATGCGTTTCCGCATCAAAGTGCAGCTCGGTAGCCACGGCGTCATATTTGATGGCGCTGCATACGTACAGCGGCACCTCATTCGGAGGTACCGAGTTCCCAAACCGGTCCGTGATCTCGGACGCGGACGGCATCCATGGATCGCGCGATGCGGGCGCAGCGCGCGGAGAGCCTTGAGCTTTGACATCACGCGCTGCAGCAGCAGCGCGCGGAGTACAGAGAGCCCCAGCGGAAGCGAGTGGGGTATCGCTCTCAGTACGCGAACGCTTCGAACTCGAAGCGTCCGATTCGTCGCCTTCACGCGGGCGAACGTTCTTGACGTGGGTGTCGAGCAACTCGCTCGACACTGAGTCTCTGCGCTTTGGGGACGAGTCCTTCTCGTCCTCCATGTCTTCATCGTCGTCGTCGAAGTCGACGACGTCGCCGTACTTCGCCTTCTGGCGCTCGAAGTAGTCATCGATGGAAAGATGACTCTCCACCGCCTTCGGGTTCTTCTTCTGGGGCGCGCTCATCGTTGAATGAGCACGGGTTTCTTCTCCAAACGCGGAGAATTGACGAATGGTCAATTCAGAAGATTGATGTGCAGGGACCCCGCGCGTCTAACCTTAAGGGGGGATGGTGTAACGTGGTTACACGCACAAGTGACTACAAGCCACTTGTGATTTTAACAGATAAGATATCTGTTAAAAGTTTTAGATACTTCCTCACCTTGGTGTAAGTCATACGAATGGATACATTGAAGTGGGCCACCACAATGAGTGGTTGGAGGGCTTCCCACTCTGGGTCAGACACGTGGGGGCAGCCAGCGCGTGCAACATGCGTTGCAGGCGTGTTGGAGCTCTCCAACAACTGTCAACAGTCATTGGAGAAGCGGCGATAGCTACGATGCTGCGTACGCTATCGCCGATAGAGCAACATGGTGTTGCTCTTGTAGTGGGTCTAACTTGACTCACTACTTTTGCTTACACGTCGCGCTACGTGTATGTGGAAGCGTACGTACTTAGTAATAACTTGAGTTAATTATACTTGAGTACACAAGTATAATATAAATCAAATAAAACACCAAGTAGCTAGTTTAAGGTAAAATGAGAACTGTATTGTTTGTAAAATGGTCTTCCTCTAAAATCTGCTAAAAACTGTTTATCATCTATGAAAGGGGTTGACAGCGGCTGGCTGTCAGAGCCCCGCCAATATGCACGTCTCCAATTGGTAGAAAGATGCTGCTTTCTACCAATAGGATCATTGGGTAGGTGTGGCCCACTCATTGTGGTGGCCCACTTCAATATATCCATTGGTGTGCCTTACACCAAGGTGAGGAAGTATCTAAAACTTTTAACAGATATTTTATCTGTTAAAATCACAAGTGACTTGTAGCCACTTGTGCGTGTAACCCCGTTACATATACCGTGGCTTTGGCCCACCCTCGGGCAACGCATCATGGATACACCGCTCCAGCGATCACCGAGTTAAACACATCTCAGCTCGGCTCAAACGCCGCTGTACGTGCACGCGTACAAAAGGTACACGCGAACGCTCTTTTACTCACAATTAACCCAGATGGTGTCGAGCTCGCCCGGACCGCGACCCGGCCTCCACCACCGCTAGATACACCGACCACCTCAAACCCTAGTGTGTTGCCTTTTGCAGCTGTCACTACTGATCCCCGACACGCACCTAGAGAAGGACAGAGCCAAACACCGCACCACACAGCACTCGCTGATGACATTACGCCCGATGTGGGTCAGTCGCGTGACCCTGCCGATACCCCCAGCACTGCGACACACCTCTCGCGACAGCCGCCATCCGCGGCACACACATTCCGGCTATAAGACCAGGGTCGCAGGCGACTACTGCCCTAACAAGAACATTGTATCTGCATTGATTCAGCACCACTGTGAATCCTACCCTGCGCTGCCGCAACTAATATCTCTCGTACAGGAAGGCATCCGCTTCTCGCTGCGCTATCAAATGCCAGCTCAAAACTGGTCACCGCATCCGCCCTCAAACAGCTTACCTTTCTTGCGCAAATATATTCGAAAAAGAGCGGAATCTGAGCCGATTCATCGTCCTCGACCTCGACATAGCCCAACATTGGTCAGAACAGTCCCTAAGCCCGTTCGGGTAGTCAACAGAGGTGGACCGACGCAACCATCTCCGGGTGGTCATCCATTATCTTTCCTAGTCGGAGGGCACATCGGTTAATGATCACACCAAGAAAGCATATATTCCCGCCGCGAAGTACAAACATTGCTATACAATTGCCCATGAAATTCTAGCTCAATGGTCCCGATATCCCGGTAGTGCTATCAAAACCCTCCTAGGAGATATGGCCGCCGCGTTCAGGAACCTCGGTACCTACAGCGCATCAGCTCACCTCTTTGCCGGGACCATACCCGAAGACAACGCGCTAGTCGTTGGGCTCTCAGTGTGCTTTGGTTGAACAGGGTCACCTGGTTTCTACGGCGTCGTGGAAAACGCAATCGCCCATATCCATGGCGAAACCACCAACGGATTTTTCAACTACCATTGGGTAGATGATCACTCATGCATAGCTGCTGATTTAGACACAAACAGCTCGGATATTGAGCAGTCCTTACGACTAGCCATGACCATCATCCTGGGCCACGCCGCGGTCAATGATGACAAGTTTACCCGCCTCAGAAGGTGCTTGATCTCGTGTTTGACACGATCGCGACAACTGTTTCCATGCCTCCCGATCAATGTGACATAGTCCATGTACTAGTTACTCAGGTATACAACTCACTTCGCTTAGTCGGACATAATTACGATCACTTCTCGGGTCCCTCCGACACGTGGCAACATGTATTCGCCCCGCCCAACCATTTCTTCAGCGCCTCCGAAAACTGGAAACCAGCCTGCACGGATGGTCATTCGTTCCTGTGGCTGCAGACTTGCGTGAATGCCTTATCTGGTCGAATCGGGTACTGGGTCGCCACTGTTCAACAGCGTCTCCCTCCAATGTTACCCCATCTGATACCGGCCTCTGCCCTGTGGATCGCAGCCACCAGCGCACCCTTACCTACGAATTCTCGCCCACTGAACGGGCGCTCAGCAAAGAAAACACTTCAACTCGGATAATACCAACGAATTCGACATAAACTACCAGGAGACCATCTCCTGTGTTTTTGCGGTGCATGCATGGGCAGTATCACGGCGAGCCATTCCACCGTCGCAGTCTATCCCTATTAACGTACACGTTCGCAACGACAATACATCGGCGATCGCTTGGCAAACCAACATGGCATCCAAGAATTCCCGAGCACAAACTATCATCAGACCTGGGCTACTGGGAAATGGAGTTCATGTTGAGATTTTCCTCTTTGCATATCGCTAGCGTTGAAAATGACATTGCGGATGCTGGATCACGAATTTCAAACGCCGGCAAGCGCCTATTAGCCTTGACTAACATTGCTCATTCGTGGTCACAGACGCGACCCAGAATCGACGTCCGTGGACTGGAGAAGATCTGGCGGGATATCTCCGCGAGCGCTCAGTGGCAGACTCCACCTACGATAAGTACAAGCGCGTGCTTCGCGTCTGGTAGACTTTCATCACGCGGCGCGGTGTAGACCCGGTCACCTCCCCGATCCAAGTCCAACACGTATCCAACTTCAACTACCCTGGGTTCCAGGACGGCTTTGGGTGTGGCTGTCCAGTTCGGAGCACAACCACCCTGAACAACCTTCTCGGGATCCGGCACTTCTACATAGCGACGGGCAGCTCGTTTCCATAGGATCATTCACAGGTTCGCATGCTCCTCAAAGGTATTGGTCGGCCCAACAGTCCGCCTGCCCGCAAGGCTTGGTGTCGATTCGCTTACTGAAGTCATGCTTCGCATCACTCAACATGATTACTGTACCTCCTCAGATCAAGCGCTGTGGGGGGTCTAGCCTTTTCTTCCTCCGGCGATCGGAGACAGCATCCGTCGCAGAAGACAAGTATCGCTGCACTCTAAGCGAGTGATGTGGCAGTGCTTGACCACGCGGACCAACCCACGCTAGATGCAAGCAGAGACGTGCCAGTGCACATAAGGTTCCACGACAAATCAGGCGGGTCAGGTAACGGCCCGTGTGCTTCGGCGCTCAAGCCACAACTTCCTCTGCCCAGTCCTCGGCGCGATCATACTGATACGAGAACGACAATCCTACCAATGGGCATTCCGGGTGCCATGTGTCGAACTAGCTCGGGTGCCGTCAGTTCCGTGTCAGACAGGCCGATCGCCACAACAATCCAAGAAACCGCGAGGCGCCTTGGTGTAGACGCCCTACACTCGCTGCGGTCCGGCGGCGCCACTCACGTGTATCGCGCGGGTGTTGATGCCCTTACGATCCAGTTCCACGGGCGGTGGGCATCGGACACTTTCCAGATATACACACATATGTGCAAAGAATCGGTGCCGTCCCTAGTGTAACGGGGTTACAAACACTCAAACAGTCATAGCGGCTTCACGCATCGTCGACCCGCTGTCGAAGGTCGCGTTCCCCATGTCCTGCCTTGGCGGACGCGCAAGGAGTTGGGCGTATGGACGCCGACTCTCAGATCCTACGTGCTCCGGCACGTACGAAGTATTCAAAGAGGGGCTCAGACAGGCGTTTGAGCCCCCGCAAAACGAGTTCCGGTCGAGGGCGGAGTTCCTCAATCTTCTGCAGGGTAAGCATGACGTTCATGCTTACGCGCAGCGTGCACGGTACTTGGTCTCGAACATCGTGACCATCCCGATACACGAGGCGACCAAAGTCGTCACGTTCATGAAAGGACTTAGAGATGGGCCCGTGAAGACCTATCTCTTCCGAGAGTACCCGAGTATTCTCGAAGCTGCGATTACTCTCGCAATGCAAGAAGAGTTGAGCCTGCGGCAGGCTAAACTGCATGCGAACGTGCCGAGGTCGCAACCACGCCCGGTAGTGAGCACGGGAGGTCCGGAACCAATGGACCTCTCGAATGCAACGGCTGCTGGCCACCAGCAGCACGGAAGTAATGTGCTATGCTTCCGCTGCGGAAGGATCGGTCACTTTGCCAGAGAGTGCACGGCTCCCGTGCACTACAATGGTGGCCGTCCCGGCGATGCTGGGCATCGCCGCGAACAAACAAAAAACGTGAACATCCAGTAGGCGCCGGGCGCCCTACTGGTAATGCAGTCGCGCGTGCCGACATTGGGCACGCGACACTGAGGACTGCAGCCCCCAGTGAGACCAGATCTCGCTGCAAGAAACAAGATGACAGGCCGAACCTGGTCATCTTGAAAGTAATGTCGAAGAGAGCGAGCGACTCTCTTCGCGCTCTGGTAGATTCGGGCGCGTCGAACAACTTTGTTCGACTACGAAGCCTGCCGAGACTTGACTTCGAGGAGGTAAACGTACCCCGAAGTCTTCTGGAGGTACGACTGGCAACAGGTGCCATCGTAAAGACCGAGAAGCGCGTCGTGAACGTGCGCTTCTCGTACAAACAACGGGTGTTTGTCGAACACTTTATCGTCCTGGACCTGGACGGTAAGTTCGACGTTGTTATGGGCATGCCGTGGCTTGCACGGCATGATCCGGTAATTGACAGGAAGAAGCGCACGCTCATTCGCTTCGGTCGCGACAGCGGAACAGAGAGCGATGGCCCTGTTACCGCAGCGCACGCACCTGTTGGTGCGTGCGGCTCACCAGTCGAGACAGCGCTTAATGATGCTGTCCCGGAGTACCCCGGGAGTGCGCGAGGGCGCGCACAAGTGAGACCAACGTCGGCAATGCTGCTGACGTCGGAAGATGAGGATGTGTCGGTTCCGGGAACCAACACTCGCGTTCAAGTACGCATGGGACAGTCCCTGGCCCGAAGAGGTCAGGTTGACGACGACGCGTCGACTCCGGGAGTCGACGATACCCTCGGTCATGAGGGGCTCCGCCAATAACTGGCGTCGAGGTGACAAAGGCGTTTCAACTCCGGGAGTTGACGCTGCAAACAGTACGGACGGTTGCAAACGTCCCGTACTGACGCAATTTGCATGCTGTCGTGCAGCCGGGCTGTACGACGAAGCGCCATGCGATCAAGCCGGGCTTGACATCGGGCGCCCGCAGACAGGGTCTGCCGGCGAAGGAGCACATTACTGTGCAGCAGGGCTGCACGATGAAACATGCAGTCAAGCCGGGCGTGATACCGCGCGCCCGCGGACATGGTCCGCCGGCGAACAACTGTCCATGGCCGGGCCTGGACCAGAAGAACAACTGTGCGGAGCCCGGCTCCGCACAACAAGAAGACGGCGAAAGCGGAAAACGCTGCGCAAGTTTCGGTCCGGGACCGAGACGCATCAAGAACAGTCTGCCAGGCAGACTGAGGCGGTGACGCCGGACGTCGAGATGCTAAGCGTCTTGACGCGCACCGATACTGGATTCCAGTATCGTGAAATGGAGCTCGCTAATCCTCCGGTGACGGCGTCGAAGTTGACTTCGCTTCCAGCCATGAGCTGGAAGCACTTCACACGCGACTTGCACGATGGACGCATCGAGCAAGTCTGCGTTCTTTCGGACAGCGAAAGAACGGAGAGCGAGAGCGAAGAGCTGAGGCAGCTCTTCATGGGAAGTACCACTGAGAGTGAAGACACTCTCAGTGCGAAGACGAAGCGAGAGCGCTTCGAAGAACAAGGTTGGGACTCGTTAAAGTCGAGTCCCTATTACGAATTACTGAGGAAGTACAAAGACGTACTCCCGGAAGAGATTCCTGTGGAGCTTCCGCAGGATAAGGGCATACAGCACGAGATTGATCTCGTGCCGGGCACGAAGTACTGTGTCACGCGGCAGTGGCCACTGCCGCGAGATCAAGTGAAGGCGATCGACGGCTTCTTTGAAAGTCGTCGCAAAGCAGGACAAGTGCGGGAATCAAAGTCCCCGCACAGTGCTCCGACGTTCTGTGTCAAGAAGCCACAGGGCGGATGGCGCATCGTTCACGCGTATAATAAGGTGAACGATGCGACGGTACCGGCGCAGACGCCGATACCGCGAAAAGATGTCATCATCGATTCGATGGCCGGGAGTACCGTTTACATTGCTCTCGACTTACGAGATGGATTCTATCATATCCTAATGCATGAGAGCGATATCCCTCTCACGGCAGTGAGCACGCCAAGCGGCATGCTCTGGGAGTGGCTAGTAATTCCGCAGGGGGCTTAAGAACGCCCCTGCTACCTTCGACAGGTGCGTGACGCACTTGTTGCGCTCGGTGCGCGACGTCCCGCCGAGCTACTTCGATGATGTGTTCATCCACAGCCGGGCTGTGGACGGGAAGACCGACGTAGAGATGCACCGGGTGTATCTCCGGAAGCTACTTGAGCTTATGCGAAAGCATAAGCTCTACGCGAACCTGAAGAAGTGTATCTTCGGGGCGAGCGAGATACCCGTCCTCGGGTGTCGCGTAGGAAAGAATGGTGTTCGCCCTGACCCGGAAAAGGTCAGAGTGACTAACGAATGGCCAACGCCTTCAAGTGTCAAGGAACTGGGGCACTTCCTTGGCTTGGCCACGTACTTGTGCAAGTACGTGGAGGATTACGCAGGCAAGATCCGCCCGCTGTCACAACTTCTTAAGAAAGAAGCTGTGTGGAATTGGACACCCGATTGCCAAAAAGCATTCGAAGCAGTCAAGCGGAGCTTGACTGAGTCGCCGATCTTGCCAGTGGCTGACCAAGATTGCCCATTTCACGTAGTGTGTGACGCATCCGATTTCGCGATCGGATGCGCGTTGATGCAGCACGATCACGAGGGTCGTGATCGTGTCGTCCACTACCAATCGCGTCAGCTGAAGCCAGCTGAGCGCAACTATCCGGTGCATGACAAGGAACTCCTTGCCATGAAGTATGCACTCGCAAAGTTCCGAGTGTATTTGCTTGGAAGTAGACCATTTGTGGTCTACACCGACCACGCTTCACTGCGCACCGCAGTGAAGTCGCCACACATATCACAAAGAATGGCGAGATGGCTCTCATTCTTTGCGGAGTATAACTTCCGGGTCGAATACAAACCCGGAAGATTGAATGTGGTGGCCGACGCGTTATCACGTCGGCCGGACTACGCGGAAGCTGCTGACGTCAATGTCATTGACGTCATGCGATCAAGCAAACCCACATCGTCCCTGTTGGATGATGTGAAGGCCGCGTACGCGCACGACGCGGATACGAAACGCTTGTTGGCCTATGGCACAACACCTTCTGACAAGGCTCGTCAGAAGTTGCCCAAACACCTTCGTGCGCGTGCACACCAATATCGGGTGCACGACGGACTGCTTCTTTACAATGCAGTCGACGACAACGCGGATCGCGTTGTCGTACCGAACGATCATGACCTGCGACTCAGGATCATGTACGACTAGGATGATGCCCCGTCTGCGGGACATCTCGGACGTGAGAAGGCATACCTCCTTCTCACGCGTGACTTCTACTGGCACCACCAGTACAAGTGGGTGCGCAAGTACATTCGTGCTTGCGAAGTATGCCAACGCGTAAAGCCTGCACCATTCGCGCAGGCTCCGTTACAATCACTACCGACTCCGTCGGAGTGTTGGAAGTCCATGTCTTTGGACTTCATCCTTGGTCTTCCCCCGGACAACGGAGGGAATACTGGTGTTGTGGTCTTCGTCGACCGCTTCAGCAAGATGGTACATCTTGCTGTGGCGCCGGCAGGAGCGACTACGAAGCAGACGGCTCGTCTGTTCCTTGACATGGTGTTCAAACGCCATGGCATGCCGACCGACATCGTGTCGGACAGAGACCCGCGCTTCACAGCGCACCTGTGGCAAGAAGTGTTTACACTTCTTGGGAGACAGCTTTCCATGTCGACTGCGGATCATCCGCAGACGGACGGCCAAACCGAGCGCGTAAATCGCGTGCTCGTCGATATGTTGAAGAGCTACGCTCACTCGTTCCAATACTGGAGCGAGTGCTTATCGATGGCAAAGTTTGCCATCAATAACTCAGTGCATGCCTCGACCGGGCATACACCGTTCTACGTGAATGCCATGCGGCATCCACGTCTACCGAGTTTACTCGGAGTGATGGCTCCCACTTTAAGTGAGGGAGGATCTACGACTGCAATACAGCAGCCGCAGAAAACCGCTGACACTTGCACAGTGTCAGCTGCAACAATGGACAAACCGCATGGGTCTGCGCAGGGCGCAGACTCCTCCACCAACAAGGACAAAGACCACGGGTCTGCGCAGGGCGCAGACACCGCAAAGAACCACGCAGAGGCCGGGTCTCTAGCAGAGAACGAGCTGAATGACTTCAGCTCGGATGCAATCAATTTCATCACCAAAAGACAAGCCGTAATTCGGTTTGTCCAGGATGCAATAGCAGCTTCTGTTGATCAACAGAAGCTGAACGCAGACAATGTGGGCAGAGGCAACACAAATGAATTTAAAGTTGGTACATTAGTTTTGTTAGCTACACAAAACCTGCCTAAACATGCAGTTTCGGATTTCGGAGCAAGCAAGCTTGCTCCGCGCTTCATCGGGCCGTTCACTGTGTTGGCACGGCACAGCAACGCATACACGCTAGACATACCGTCTAGCATGCGCCTCCATCCGACCTTTTACGTCGGACGGCTGAAGCCATACCTGCAGCACGAGCCATCTAGCTCGGCTGACCCGAAGCCTCGGCAGGAGCCGAGGCAGAAGCGGAGGACTTGGCCTCGGCGACGAGCAGCCTCTCCTCCAGCGCGCGGACGCGCTGGAGCAACCCCTTCATCTGGGTCCCCAGCTCGACCTGGATATTCGAGGCGGTCTGCGAGACCGCCGCGACTTGGGCCTTCTGGTTCGCCAACTCCTGCTTCAGGGCGGCGAACTCAGCGCCCTGCAGACGCTCCACGGCGGTCACTCGGTCATGGAGAGAAGCGTACTGATCAGCCCGGGGCTGACCATACCCGGGGCGTGTTCCCACCCCCGCCACCGCCGATCCGTGACGCCCGCGGCTCAACCCGCTGGATTGTTGAGCGGATTGTTGACCATAGTATCCCGAAAACGAACCCTCAAGGGGCTCGTTTTCGTATTCGTTGGAGAGGATTTATTCCCCCATCAAGATACATGGGAACCGCGGAACGTCTTGCTGGAGGACGTTCCGGAAATGGTGAGGGCGTACGAGGAGCACTACGCGCTGGCGCAGCGGAAGTAGTGCGAGCGCTGCGGTCATCGCTAGCGCCCGAACCCTCACGTGCTAAGAATTTAGCACGGAGCTCTTTGAGACTCTCGGGCACACGGAACGACTTGTACCCGTTCAGGTCGCGGTCGCTCAAGCCGACCGCGCCTGGGAAGCACTTCGCGCACTGAAAGCCCTCGGGCACTGCGCACGGCACATTAGCCTCCTCCGCAGCAACGTGGAGTTGCTCCAACTTTCCACGCTTCGAGTACCTCTCGAAGCGATCACGCGCTTGCTTAATCCGATCACGGTAAGCATTCGGCTTCTTGTTGAAGCTCTCAACAAAAGCATTCCAACTTTGACAAAGTGCCTGTCACTCGGGCACTTTGCTGCGAGAAGATGTCTTCTTGCTTGGAAACCATCGGAGCTCATGGAAGAGTCCGATGTAGTAATCGCGCCTTTGATGCGTTTCCGCATCAAAGTGCAGCTCGGCAGCCACGGCGTCATATTTGATGGCGCTGCATACGTATAACGGCACCTCATTCAGAGGTACCGAGTTCCCATACCGGTCCGAGATCTCGGACGCGGACGGCATCCACGGATCGCGCGATGCGGGCGCAGCGCGCGGAGAGCCTTGAGCTTTGACATCACGCGCTGCAGCAGCAGCGCGCGGAGTACAGAGAGCCCCAGCGGAAGCGAGTGGGGTATCGCTCTCAGTACGCGAACGCTTCGAACTCGAAGCGTCCGATTCGTCGCCTTCACGCGGGCGAACGTTCTTGGCGTGGGGGTCGAGCAATTCGCTCGACACTGAGTCTCTGCGCTTTGGGGACGAGTCCTTCTCGTCCTCCATGTCTTCATCGTCGTCGTCGAGGTCGACGACGTCGCCATACTTCGCCTTCTGGTGCTCGAAGTAGTCATCGATGGAAAGATGACTCTCCACCGCCTTCGGGTTCTTCTTCTGGGGCGCGCTCATCGTTGAATGAGCACGGGTTTCTTCTCCAAACGCGGAGAATTGACGAATGGTCAATTCAGAAGATTGATGTGCAGGGACCCCGCGCGTCTAACCTTAAGGGGGGATGGTGTAACGTGGTTACACGCACAAGTGACTACAAGCCACTTGTGATTTTAACAGATAAGATATCTGTTAAAAGTTTTAGATACTTCCTCACCTTGGTGTAAGATACACCAATGGATACATTGAAGTGGGCCACCACAATGAGTGGTCCACACCTACCCAATGATCCTATTGGTAGAAAACAGCATCTTTCTACCATTAAGAGACGTGCATATTGGCGGGGCTCTGACATCCAGCCGCTGTCAACCCCTTTCATAGATGATAAACAGTTTTAACAGATTTAGGAGGAAGATCAATTTACAAACAATACAGTTCTCATTTTACCTTAAACTAGCTATTTGGTGTTTTATTTGATTTATATTATACTTGTGGACTCAAATATAATTAATTCAAATTATTAATAAACTCCTACGCTTCCTCATACACGTAGCGCGACGTGTAAGCTAAAGTAGTGAGCCAAAGTAGGCCCACTACACCTAGCGGCAAGAAAGGTGAGCGGGGCCAAGTCTGCTTCAACTCTACAATGACGGCACCGCAAGCCGTCTCATTGGGGGGGGGGGGGGCTCAGCCATTTATCCGACTAGAACAAGGCTGCAGTCGGCTCTGTAAGCCGTCATTTCAATACAGGTAGTAAATTTGCCCCATAACACTGGGCGACTCCTGAAAACTCAAATCGCATTTTGGGAGTACCAAATCGAGCAAAGACGGTTCAGGAGCAGCTGCGTTTTCGTACCAATTTGACCTGTCGAGGGAAATCTGTTAGGGGTGGTTGCCACCCACGACAGAATGGTACATCGTTATATGCTCCAAAGACATGCATCGCGAGTCATTCATGCGCCGAGACAAGAAGAACGCCCATGAATCTCCCCTCCGACTCGGGGTCCGAGAGTTTCGGCGAGAGGCCCAGCTCACAAGAGCATCTCCTTCCAACGACTACTAGTCCGCTCAGACAGCATATACCGCCCTCCCAGCCACAAGTAGACTCCCAACAAGGCATGCCGTTACCTGGCAAGAGGAGGTGACAGTGAAGAAGACGCTGCCAAGCTTTTCGAGTATGCTGACGACGTAGAAGATGTATCTAAGGCTCTCGCTTGCTGTTGCTACTGTAGGACGTCCACTGGTGCTTCCCCGTCAAGACCAGGAGCATAACGGCAACCATGGCGACGATCTGCTTTCGATGGCGCGTTTCGTGATGTTGGAGGACCAGCGCAAGAGAGGAGTCGATCGCGAACAGCAGCAGCGTTGGCGCGAGGAAGAACACCGCCAGCGCGAACAAGATCGAGTGGACGACCGCGAGAGAAGCAATCGGCTCTTTGAGTTGATAACGACTGCGTTGGTGGGATAACGAGAACAACACAAGCTAATCAAGGGGGAGATTGTATAGTTTACATCAGATTTAGCGGATCCTGATTGAAGTTTGGCATATAGACAGAGCGCAACTGATTAATACCGACTAATCTAGCTCGACAGATACACATGCATCGAGGATAAACCGTCTTTCCCCTCGCTCCTCGTAGTCTAGTCGGTCTTTTAGCCTTGGAAAAGAGCTTTGGAAAGCTCGCATTCCCCACTCTACGGCTTGTCGCGCTGAGGATGCCTACATAACACTCCCGCATCTGAAGCAGATGACGCAGCTCCTAAATAGTTCTGGCTTGATTTAATGAGGAAGGTGTAATCAGCAAAAGCGGAGTCTACCACGCAGCGTGCACCGTACAACTTGTAAGCAGCTCATAGCTTCTGGTAGAACCCGCCCCACTCTGCATTTTGCGAGTCGTGTAGTGAGTGCTGGATCATCGCCAGAACCGAAGAGCGTCGCGAAACCAGACATGTGGGGCCATTTGAGCCACTCGGTGATCACGCAGGCGGCGCTGTCGCCTGCCTAGGCTTTCCCTGAACGTCTGTCTGCGTCTTGAAGCTTGGCGGCGCTGGCTGGCGGCGAGAAGAAGGATTCCGATAGGTACCATCGAGTCAGTGCGGGGCAAGATTTGATCTGCGCAATTTGGTTTCAGGATGCAAAAATCTGGTACGACCAAATTCGCTGTTCCTTTTCTTGCATCACATTTGATACGCCCATTTTGGGTTTTCAGGAGCGATCCAAACTAACTGCACAGGCGATCAGCGAAGGAAAGAACGCTGACATGGTCGCTGTCGTGCAAATCTTGAGCGAATCAGGATCTCGCTTGGTCACTCATCAAAGCGCCGAACCCTGCGATATGATGTGCCTCCACTTTCAATTCCACCGGGTGGCAAGCACGAAGCTGCTGTCAAATACCAACCAAGGAATCGACACCATGGCGTGGCGCGACCTCCGAATCATTCAGCGACTGGGGCTGCGTGTGCCTCTGTTCCAGTCTCCGATGGCCGGAGCACAAGCCAGCGACCTCGCCATTGCGGTGGCCCGTGGTGGTGGCCTTGGAGCTATCCCATGTGCTTTACTAACACCGGACGCTGTGCGCGAGCACGTGCAGCGCTTCCGATCCGCTACAACGGCACCGATCAACCTCAACTTTTCTGCCACTCGCTCCCCGCTGCCAACCCAAAGGCAGGCAAGCTGTGGCAAGACCTCCTTGCTCCGTACTACCGAGAGTACGGAGTAGACTTAGCCCACCTGAGCGCTCAGGGGCGCAGCGGATGCCATTTGACGAGACGAGTCTCGAGCTGGTGCGAGAGCTCAAACCGGAGGTCGTCAGCTTCCACTTCGGACTGCCGGCTCCGCACATGCTGCAAGGCGTGAAAGACACCGGAGCATTCGTCATCTCATCCGCCACCACTGTGCGCGAAGCTGTGTGGCTCGAGGAGAGGGGGTGCGACGCTGTTATTGCTCAGGGAATCGAGGCCGGTGGCCACCGAGCTGTCTTCCTACCGGGAGTAGATGCTCCAGGCACTACTGGTGAGCAGTACCGCAACAGCTCCATGGACTTCCCAAGACAAACAGGGGCGATGTCGTTGGTCCCGCAGATCGTGGACGCCGTGAAGCTTCCGGTGATTGCAACCGGTGGAATCGGCGATGCTCGAGGTGTTCTGGCTGCTAGTGCTCTTGGCGCGGCTGCAGTGCAACTAGGCACCGTTTTCCTGCTCGCCGATGAAACTAAGACGTCGGCGTTGCACCGGAAGATGTTGAAGCGGGCTGCAACTGCAACCGGGGAAGAGGCCGTGGAGACGGCCATCACGAACATTTTCTCGGGTCGACCAGCGCGAGGATTCGTGACGCGTATCATGCGGGACCTTGGACCCATGTGTGCTGTGGCACCGGAGTTCCCGACAGCCGGGGCTCCTCTCGGTGCGCTCAAGAAGGCTGCAGAGGAGAAGGGAGACACGGCCTTCTCGTCGCTGTGGTCGGGCCAGTCCCCTGGTTTTGCAAAAGAAAAGCCCGCTGAGATTATCGTGCGTTCGATTATCCAGGAACTCGACGCACTGGTGAAGGCTAGCAGTGCCAAGGAGAACCACAGCGCGCTCTAAGCTGGGCATTCTGGCGTATTTTTCGTGGATTGTGTAGTGCCGACACGGTAATCGGAGACGATGCGCTCAATTTTAACATTGAAATACATGTTGGCACGAGATTCATGGTGTCTTGGCACTACTCAGCCTTTCAGGAACCATGGCGTATTGCTCGGTTGAGGAGGAAGCGGTTTGCCACCAGTCCGAAATTGCAGCGAAGCGCCGACAACTACACGCGAACTTGAAGCATCGAGCTGTTGGTGAGCATCACTTAAGCCTTTTTTAATCCGCTTCAGAAAATGTTGTCGCATGCGAACATCCAAGCTCCGTGGACGTTTGCCTGCGTTTCCTGGATCGTTTGGCTCGCTGCACAGTTGGTGAGTCCGACTCGGCTCATGCTGGCCCATCATTACATTGTGGAACAGCTCACCATTTTCTCGAATCAACTGCTCCCGTTCTTCGTCCAGTCGATGCCATTGCACTGCAATTTCTTCCGGTGTCCGGAATACACCAGTTTGTTCTTGCTCTTCCTGCAACGCTGCCTGCTTTCGTTTATAGCATACCACACGGTATGCAAACTCCCGCCTCGTTTGGTACGTCTTGAGTTCTTCCTTCGACACTGTCATCGATTCGTACAGCTTCTCAAACCGTTCAAAGTCCTGTGCTTCCAGTCGAGCTTTTTCTGATGCTATACCCCTCCTTCTATTACCGAAAAACCGCGAATCGGTAGGATCACGAGCCCGAGCGGCTTCTTGCTCGTTCAAATCAGCTTCACGAAGCTTCAGCTTGTGCACTTGTCGCTCAAAATCGTCAAAACGACGGTAAATTGTCGGAGGGTTCTTTCTTGTGTTGTGTCGAGAGGGACTCTCCACTGGTTGAGATTTAATGCGCGGTTCTCTTGGGCTCCTTTTCGTAGTTTTAATAGCGGCGGGCTCAGCTAAAACTTTGCAACCTGGTCTTGTTCGAGGTGGATCTGGTTTATGAGACCGCGGTTTGCTAGCACCACGCTCGGTGCCGCGTCGAATAGGTGTTTCTCCGGTTTTTACGTCGCAACGACTGTTGGTCTGGTTACGGCCTTGCTTTGACGAAATTGGCACTTCCTTCTCACATGCAGTTCTAGCCGTTTGTACGCGATTACGATCTTGGTTGTGATGCCCATCCGGATGCTTTGTAATTGTCGTGTTCTGGGTTCCGCGACTTGTAGAAGGTTCCCTGTGGCACGGATAACGCGCATCCAAATCGGTTTTGGGGGAATCATGCCGGGAAGACCTTCCACCAACACTACCTTGCTGAATTTGTCGAGACCCCTCATGATGATCATATCGCCCACGATCCCGGCTACGACTTCTACTCCTGCTCTTGTATCGCACAACCCGCGGCGGGCTACGAGAGCGCTCTTCCCTGCCACTGCTTCGCGTTTCCGAGTCGTACTGGTATGGTGATCTCGATGGGCTGTCAATACCGCGATGCCGTGGACTCGCAGAAGTCGCTGATCGATAAGACGATCTCGATCTCCATCGGTTTTCCTCGCGCTGTCGGCTCCGAGGGGATCTACCTGCTAGAGATTTGCTCCGGTCAGTCCGACTTGAACCCTCCGCTCGACGTCTTGATGGAGATCTGCTACGGCGTCGTGGCGAGGTCTTACTGTGTTCAATCCGACGACTCAAAGACACTTTCTCTGTCTCCTTCCCACACACCGACGACGACGAGCTCTTTTCGACTGGCACTCCCATAACCTTCTCCCTTTTCTTCGCTTGCAGCGACTTGCCGAAGGTCGGACTCGCCTTCTGACTCGACGACGACTGGCTGCTCGTGGCTCTCCACTGCGGCCGAGCCACCGACAGGCCCCTCTCCAACTCACTCGGCGCACCGACAAGCTTCGTCGGCGGTCGTCTGAGCCCCACAACCACCGAGTTCGTCACCGAAGCCGGCGGCGTCGTGGCCTTCACGCTCTTAAGAGACACAATTCTCGACTTCACCTTCACCTTCTTCCTCTCCACCTCCCCGCTACTACTCAGCGTGCGCACCAGCGTCTTCCTCTCCGGCTCTGCCTTCACCTGCTCCTGTTCCTGTTCCTGCTCGTAGCCGTTCATTGTGTCGGCCGTCATGGCCTCCTCCCTCTGTGTGTTGCTCATCTCCCGCTCGAACCTGCTGGCCATGGCCAGCGCACGCTCCACGGCATCGTCGTACACGGCGCCGTGGCTCCACTCGCTACCCTGGGGCAGCGCGATCTCGTCGGATTCGTCTGACGCCGCGCTGAATTCCTGTTTTATTGTAATTTTGGCGTTAACTTTGTCTGATTCTGGCTGGCTGGGAGACGCCGAGGCGTCCAGCGCGTGCGTCCACGCGTAGGCCGCGAGCTCCTCCGCCTCCTCCGCCGGGTCGAAGTAGTACTCGCTCTCGGTGGAGCTGCCGTCGTCGTAGGCAGGCGGCGCAGTCGCCATGGTCGCTGCTTGATGTGTATGGAGTTGCAGTGTGGTGCCGATTTCTATGCTGTATAGAAACGTTTGTTTCGGAAACGTTAGAAATATAGAATCATACAAACGTCCAGTTTGCCTGGTTAGAAACGCACGTTGAAGGAAAAGGGCAACTGGAGAACAGCATGCTGGTGGGCAGTTCACTGCTAGGGTATCCTGGTACCTGCGGTGCGAATATCTATATATCGTACAAGCGGCTGTTGGCTTTGAAGGCAGAACAGAACTGCAAGATACTATCTACTTTGTTGCGATGTGTCTGTACTGCGACTGTCGAACTGCGTCTTGATTGCATTCTCGAAGGGAGGTCACGATGTTGACGCTTCGATGTCGAGAATACCGGTAGTGCATTGACCGAAGTCAAGGTTGCACTGCTAAGGGCAACGATCTCCTCGATCTGAAGCCTGAGTTTGTGTTGGGTGTTACCACCAGCAACTTGAGCATGTGCTTTCGTAAGCTACTGTAATACCAATTGTAGCTATTATTAATAACGGCGCGGGGTGCTCGCGAACAGCAGTTTAAGTTGTGACTTTTGATACAGCCCGCTGCGAGGTTCCGCGAATCCTTGGCGGAATACTCAAGGTGCTTGGGTTTGTTTGCTTTGCTTTTTTTACGTTTCTGAGCCATGTTTTGCTTTTAATTAATGTCCTTGAAATACTAAAAACAAAAATCCTGGTACAGTACGTCGCACACCAAGTGAAGACCCAACCTACTTGTGAATACAGTAGAATATAATAACGGACGGGCAAGGTCCTCAACCGTGTTCTCTGCTCATATCACATTACTCACTCTTCAACAACGATTGCGCTGGTCCTGGTCGGTTCGAATAATTCGTAGGCTTGCCAACCGTTTCGCTTCTTGCCGCGCAGTTTTTAAAAGCTAGCGAATTCGCCGGCGACGTTATGGCGAAACGAAGCACTGCGATATCAACCCTCAGTTGTCAGGGCTGCTGGCAACCACCAAGCGCCGACAAGCCAACACAACAGCATAACTCCCCTTGCTCACCAGCGCTGTTGATACTGCTAAGAATGCTGCTGACGGACTTTCGGATGAGAGTCAGGTACTTTCCGGTGTCAACACCTGCTTCAATCGTTCAAGCGGGGAAGTGAGGTAGTAACGGGTCCTTTCAGGTAGACATGTTGCAACTCGTGTGCAGCCTTACCCGCCTGTCGACGTGGGAGCTCAATTTTGTAGTACGCCATGACCGCCGAGGCCGAGAGGACGCGACGCAGCTAACTGACGGTTCATTTAGCTCTTTTGGCTCTTAGGAGCCCACCGACGCGGAGGTTCCCCGATACGTTTCCTTCGTGCTTCTCCTGGAGGTGCGTCGAGCTGAAGCACTTGCTGCCATCGTTCGTTTCATGTAGCACCCACCCTCCGGGCATTTTCTTGGTCGTTAGCTGGACTAAATGACTGTGATGTTCCTCACCTTACAACGAAACGATGTAGCACCCACCCAGTCTGCGCAGGATGCAAGCAGGCATGGTAACAGCAAGAGGGATAGTCCGTATTGCTTCCGGTCCAGGGCGTACGAAAGGCCGATCCAGAGAGTAAGCAAGACTCCTCCGCC
This sequence comes from Phytophthora cinnamomi, assembly GCF_018691715.1. Taxonomy (NCBI): domain Eukaryota; phylum Oomycota; class Peronosporomycetes; order Peronosporales; family Peronosporaceae; genus Phytophthora; species Phytophthora cinnamomi. The sequence continues at coordinate 227,635 of NW_027150989.1, forward strand.
GCTGTCTTGGACTCTCCGCTCACTCATTCCTTCATTTACCGGCTTCCATCAACACCGGTCCTACGCACCGTCCACGCTTCCGTTGCTCTCCGACAGCTCCATCAACATCCAATGCGTCCGCGCCAAGCTGCTGCACTCGTCGCTCTCGCCTGCCTGTTCGTAGCCGGGCATGTCAACGCTGTGGAGTCTGCCGCCGTGCACGATGTCGACGACCTATTGATCTCGGATGTCATCTGCGCTCCTGGTTCCGAGTGGGACTGCGCTGACCGCCGTTTGATAACGGAGAGCACTCCTGAATCGTCCAGTCCACCGACCACGTCCCGGCCACCGAGTACTTCGCGGCCACCTAGCACGTCCCGGCCACCAAGCACATCGAGGCCACCGACCACGTCGCGACCACCGACCACGTCGCGGCCACCTAGCACGTCGCGGCCACCAAGCACGTCGAGGCCAACGAGCTCATCGAGGCCACCGAGCACGTCACGCCCACCGAGCACGTCCAGACCTCCGAGCACGTCCAGGCCACCGACCTCCTCGCCGCCACGAACGAGCTCTCCTCCTGGAACCCGCCACCCCAGCACCCCAGCACCGGGACACCATCGCGAAGAGACCCACGCACCGGAAACCCACCACACGGGGACCGAACCTCCTCGCACGCAGCACCCCACAACAGAGCCGCTGCACACCCGCCACCCCAGCACCCCAGGGCCTGAGCACCATCGTGAAGATACGCGCGCACCGGAAACACGTCACCCAAGGACGGAACCTCCTCATACTCACCGTCCGAGCACCCGAGCTCCTGGGCCTGGTCACCACGAAACTCACGCGCCAGAAACCCGCCGCCCGAGAACGGAGCCTCCGAGTAGCCACCACCACCACCTGAGAACCGAGGCACCTCGTACGCGCCACCCTGGGACGGAGCCACCCAAGACTCACCGTCCGAGTACCCATCCACCCCTGACTGTGGCTCCATAGATTGCGTGTTGATTGATCCGTAGGAGGGTCTATCGTGCATTGGAATCTATGCTTACTTTGTGTATTTCAAGTTTTGGTTTTGGTTTTGAGCCTGCCCTACTATGTACTACATGCATAGCCCTGGTTCGATGAAAGTATCCACAACCGGCAACAGGCCTAGGGGATGCTAAATGAAAGACAACGCACTAGCCACGCTTGCTTAGAGTTTTGCTACTACGCAGTACTTGTATTTTGATAAAGCTGCTCACACAACTTATGATCGGGCCTCCGCAGGTGTTGTTGCCATACGCATTACGCCACATCAAACACACTTAGGCAGGAACAGAGGATAGCGCGACCCATTCAATCTCCTTCGTCGGCAACGCCAGAGACCGAACGTATGGTAAGGCTGGACAACGATGTAGAATTGACTTAGCATTCCCGTCAACACGGTCTTCATCTCGAGCATGGCTAGATTTATGCCAACATAAATGTGCAACTTGCCAGTCTCAGGATCCTGTTCGTTGCCCCTCCTGTCCTTGATGACGGCCTGGAGGTACGTGAACGGTTGCACCTCATCCATTGTTGGGAAGTATGGCATGTCGTGTGCTAGTCGTGGGATTTTCTCGAATATTTTTATTCGAATGCAGTTCTCCGCCTCGGGGTGCTGGCTATGGGTGTAGATAACCCAACCAGGAGTCTCCGACATCGTGTCACGCCCTGCGATAATTGCTGCGATGGTTATGGAGCAGAGCAACTGAGGGTCTGCTTCGCCTTTCAAGTCACTTGAATCCAACACGAGCGACACAATGTTCTGGATCCGTGCGTTTCTCGCGACTAGCAATTGTCTCGGAGATAAACGTGAGCACCGCCGAGTCGATAACATTGATAGCTCGCTGGAGCTGGCCTTCGCTACCCACCTCCAGAAGTCGTTGCAGCTTCCAGAATCAAGCCGGCACCGAGAACGCTTCGCCGTCATTTCTTCAGCGATGTCAAATTCCTTTTCAAACGGATGGTCTTCACCAACGGCAATTCCGTCCTATCATTCGGCTTCAGTGTATGCACGAGTACGCTTTTTGCTCTAACTTGGTGAAGGTCAGACACGATTGCTCTTGCTACGCGTCGAGGTCAGACAAGGCTACTCTTTCTGCTCTAACTTAGCCCAGATGGGTACCGAACCCGATCTCAGCAAACGACTCCACCACGAATCGACTATAAGGCGAAATAGATCGAAATTCTCGCCCGAGTCTGTAGCATTGTCAAACAAACTGTGCAAGGTACGACCATGCTTCTGGATCGTCGAGGTCATAGACTCGCAGCACCGGCGCGCTGAACAGCTTCGCGACGATTTTGCATTGGAACTGCCACACATCGCCATCAGAATGGTGAGAGTATTGCCGAAAAGATTGTAGAACATTTCATGGAGGTACTTGCCCTTGACAAACGCGTCGAACTGTCGCTTGGTCGCATCCTCGAACGGTTCGGGCGTTGAAATGACCAGAATGTCCGGGCGTCCAGGAGCAGAACGGCTCTCCATCGAACTCTTGCACTAAACTCGACATCCAGTCGTGGGACACGTCATTATTCTTGACAAAGTCCAGCGTGTCGCCTAGTATCAGCAGCGTAGTCGTCGGCCTCGGAAATGGAAGTCCCTCCGTGTGGGCTCGGTGCTTTGCTCGAGGTGGTTTACCGTCGCATACGTGGATGCAATAAGAACAGAGGTGACAATAAGAGCAGAGGTGACCAAAATCCAATACAACATAGCCATGGCAATCCCTTGGTGAGTGTTTGCATTGCGCGCCTGCGCCCTGGTACTAGAGCTCTGCACTCCGCGGTAAGTAAGTCGGTGAATTACCACTGGTACCAGTGGTATCGTGAGGTAATTCACCGACGTCAATCGAGTTACCACTTGCAGGTTGCGCATGGCAACAACACCTCCTTTTTATCTTTGTTGGGTTTCCCCAGGCCTCCGCTGCTCGTCGAGCACTAAACGTTGGACAAGCCGCAGGAGCGGACATCAGGGTCAAACCCGATACTAGTTCTCTATTGTCTTGAACGCCGGCAGCTACACTAGAAATACGACAGCAGCCTAGGCCACGTCACTCCTTCTCCTCCTTCTGCGCTGCGCTGGGTGTGAGCACCGCCGGCTTCTCCTGGAACGGCGTGGCCTCCACGATGCCCCACTCCAGCTCGTCCGGGTTTGTGACGTCGGCCTCGAACGTCCATGCAAATTGCGTGTTGATCGCGCGCCGGTCCTCGATGCCATTTCCGCCCTCGGGGAGACCAGCAGATGCTCCGTGACGTCGAAATGCATGCGCAGCGTGAGCCACTCAGCCTTGACCTCCTCTTCCACCCTCTCCCTGGAATACTCGACAGCTTCCAGCGCCGCGACGTTGACATTGAGCTGCTCCAGCACTGCCCGCCCCTGCTTGCTCTCCCCCCCTCCAGTGAGGGCTGAGGGGCTTGTGCAGCAGTGCCTTGAGGCTCTCGGGCGTGGCCAGGTGCTCCAGGAACTGCCTGGTCTCGCTGCGGTCCTGCGCGTAGAGTCTCTGCAGAACTGTGTCGGCCGCCCGCTCTGCGCCGCGCACGAACTCGGGCAGCTTTACGCGCGTGCGCATCGGGAACTGCGACAGCACGAACATGGAGCTGCGCACCTCGTCGGACGCGCCCGACACGAACACGCGCGGCTTGGCGCGGCTGTAGCGCACGAACTCGGGCATGCCGTTGAGCACGCGGCGGGCGATGGCCAGGCCGCGCATGGAGACGTACTCACCATTGATGCCGAGCCAGTCGCCGGACTCACTAAAGAAGTCGCGATGGGAAAAGGCCGGCCGCGCGCTGCGGCAGCGACGCACGGCGCGCGAAGAGCCACGCAGGACGTGTGCATGTAGCATTGTGGTGGACAAGTACAGTACCTCGAATGAACGAGCGGGTGTCAGTTGGCCATTGGTGAGACTGTCTACGATTGGTTGAAACACAGATGTTTTAGCCACCCAATCCGTGTGCAGAGTTCAGCCACTTCAACTTGCCGTGGAATATAGGTATGAACTACCAGCAGAACATGGCTCATGAGGCTCTTCAGTCATCCCGACTCGAGATAATCAACGTCATGGTCTAGAAGGGATCATAACGCAGACACGAAATACCGTCAAACCGAATTAAAATATTCAAAGTAAACAGATTCAAAATGCACGATAGCCCCTCCTACGGATCAATCAACACGCAATCTATGGAGCCACAGTCAGGGGTGGATGGGTACTCGGACGGTGAGTCTTGGGTGGCTCCGTCCCAGGGTGGCGCGTACGATGTGCCTCGGTTCTCAGGTGGTGGTGGTGGCTGCTCGGAGGCTCCGTTCTCGGGCGGCGAGTTTCTGGCGCGTTAGTTTCGTGGTGACCAGGCCCAGGAGCTCGGGTGCTCGGACGGTGAGTATGAGGAGGTTCCGTCCTTGGGTGACGTGTTTCCGGTGCGCGCGTATCTTCACGATGGTGCTCAGGCGCTGGGGTGCTGGGGTGGCGGGTGTGCAGCGGCTCTGTTGTGGGGTGCTGCGTGCGAGGAGGTTCGGTCCCCGGGTGGTGGGTTTCCGGTGCGTGGGTCTCTTCGCGATGGTGTCCCGGTGCTGGGGTGCTGGGGTGGCGGGTTCCAGGAGGAGAGCTCGTTCGTGGCGGCGAGGAGGTCGGTGGCCTGGACGTGCTCGGAGGTCTGGACGTGCTCGGTGGTCGCGAAGTGCTAGGTGGCCGCGAAGTGCTAGGTGGCCTCGACGTGCTCGGTGGGCGTGACGTGCTCGGTGGCCGCGACGTGCTTGGTGGCCGCGACGTGCTAGGTGGCCGCGACGTGGTCGGTGGTCGCGACGTGGTCGGTGGCCGCGAAGTACTCGGTGGCCGGGACGTGGTCGGTGGACTGGACGATTCAGGAGTGCTCTCCGTTATCAAACGGCGGTCAGCGCAGTCCCACTCGGAACCAGGAGCGCAGATGACATCCGAGATCAATAGGTCGTCGACATCGTGCACGGCGGCAGACTCCACAGCGTTGACATGCCCTGCTACGAACAGGCAGGCGAGAGCGACGAGTGCAGCAGCTTGGCGCGGACGCATTGGATGTTGATGGAGCTGTCGGAGAGCAACGGAAGCGTGGACGGTGCGTAGGACCGGTGTTGATGGAAGCCGGTAAATGAAGGAATGAGTGAGCGGAGAGTCCAAGACAGCGGCGGAGGAGTCTTGCTTACTCTCTGGATCGGCCTTTCGTACGCCCTGGACCGGAAGCAATACGGACTATCCCTCTTGCTGTTACCATGCCTGCTTGCATCCTGCGCAGACTGGGTGGGTGCTACATCGTTTCGTTGTAAGGTGAGGAACATCACAGTCATTTAGTCCAGCTAACGACCAAGAAAATGCCCGGAGGTGGGTGCTACATGAAACGAACGATGGCAGCAAGTGCTTCAGCTCGACGCACCTCCAGGAGAAGCACGAAGGAAACGTATCGGGGAACCTCCGCGTCGGTGGGCTCCTAAGAGCCAAAGAGCTAAATGAACCGTCAGTTAGCTGCGTCGCGTCCTCTCGGCCTCGGCGGTCATGGCGTACTACAAAATTGAGCTCCCACGTCGACAGGCGGGTAAGGCTGCACACGAGTTGCAACATGTCTACCTGAAAGGACCCGTTACTACCTCACTTCCCCGCTTGAACGATTGAAGCAGGTGTTGACACCGGAAAGTACCTGACTCTCATCAAAGTCCGTAAGCAGCATTCTTAGCAGTATCAACAGCGCTGGTGAGCAAGGGGAGTTATGCTGTTGTGTTGGCTTGTCGGCGCTTGGTGGTTGCCAGCAGCCCACGGCAGCAGTGGTTGATATCGCAGTGCTTCGTTTCGG